>NC_034596.1:30584953-30586225 GCF_900095145.1 Mus pahari
AAGGAAAGACCTTGTGAAGACACTGAAAACCACCGAGAGGGGCTATAGAGGAAACTAATCCTGCAGCACTCTGGTCTTGAACTTCTAAACTAGAATTTTGAGAAAATAAGATTTCTTGGTTAAGCTAAAAAAAAAAAAAAAAGAAAAGAAAAGAAAAAGAAAAAGAAAGTGGCAATAAGCAAAAGGTAACAATGATAATTAAATTCCAGTGTCGATGACACATGACAGTAACAGCCACAGGAGTGTACATGCTGCAGTGTCAACAGCCAATGCTGGGACTAGAAATGTGGGTGGGGTACACTGTACAAGGCCAGTCTAGAGAAGCCTGTGACATACTGCCTACAAGAACAGGCATGCGTGCCACACAGAGGTGACAGCACATGTGTCACAACCCGGAACACAGCTACCACATGCCACCCACTACAAAGGGCTCCATTCATTCCTGCAGCAATGCATGCTTGCAAAATGCCAGTCTGGTAAAATAAAATGTTTGGTTTCTGAATAATGACCTTTTAAAGGTTAAATTCACAATTTTCCTTTGTGAAACCTTTTTATGTGAACTTTCCTGTAGGTCATGCTAAGGTCGTGTCATCTAAGCTATGGTAGTCTACAATATGATAAAATCCAGAAATTGGAGTATACAAAAGCTACTATTGCTCTCTGGTATCTCTATAGAAGGTATATATTTCTTATCTTACAAAAGTACTGGTCTGTAATGCATTAGGAACACAAAACAAAGAAACAAACAAAAAATGTTTCTTTACGGAGAGTCAGTGCAGCGGAGACCTACACTTATTTTAGAAAATTGATCAAGCGCCATGGTGCAGGTGGCTTACTCTGGGAATATCCAAGCCATTCTGCACATCTAACCTTAGATGGAGTTGGACAAATGAGGGAATATCTGGGTTATGCCTTTTTTTAAAGCAGCTATTAGGAACTGTCAGCATATTGTTGAAGTGTGGATAACTGCATAGACTGTGGACAGTCAACAATATATGCTTAAAGGCTGCATTAATACAAAGCTGGTGTTTTATCCAGGTACTCGGACACTATTTTTTGTACTGCTGGAATTGTATCAGAAACATTTTCTTTCATTGCTAGACTTTGTTTAGCCACTTAAAGAAAAGGTGCTTATGGCACAATTTGCCTCAAATCCATTCCAAGTTGTATATTTGCTTTCCAATAAAAAAAAATTTTGCCGGGTGTGGTGGCGCACACCTTTAATCCCAGCACTTGGGAGGCAGAGGCAGGCGGATTTCTGAGTTCGAGGCC
>NC_034596.1:30586245-30614525 GCF_900095145.1 Mus pahari
CAGCCTGGTCTACAGAGTGAGTTCCAGGACAGCCAGGGCTATACAGAGAAACCCTGTCTCGAAAAACCAAAAAAAAAAAAAAAAAAAAAAAAAAATTTTGATTTACCCCCCCAAAACCCAACTTTAGTTTCAGCTCTAAATTTTTCTTAATGCTAATTTTAGGAAAAAAATAATGAAATTTACCTCTGTTAAAACTGTGCTATACAATTCAATACTTGTGGTAAAGCTTTAAAGACAGAATTACAACAAAAGAAAGTTTGTAAGTTTGTTATCTGGATGTGTGTGTGCATTTCTGTTACATGAAACAAGTGCTTCTTAGAGCAAGCCTGCTCTGCTGCAGACCTTGGAAGCAATGCCAAACATGAACACCAAGACTCCGTGGCCATCAAAGGGCCTCACAGGCCAACTATGTCAGTCAGCTGCAGTGTCTGTGAACTCACAGTAGCTAACAACAGGTCAATGTCAGGATCAACCTCTAAAACTCCAAAAAAAAAAAAAAAAAGCAGATTTCAAAATTCTAGAAAATCAATTTACGAAAAAGAAGAAAACCCAAAATACAATAATTAAATGTAATACTAAGACACAAAGTCTTTAATGGGAGTGAGGGGGAGCCAGAAAAAGTGTGACTCTCACATGAGTAGAATAAAGTGTTTCAAGTTTATATTCCATTAATTATAGGAATAATACACTACCTACAAGAATGCCCTTCATCTTAGGAGATACGCACTCAAGTATTTATGAACAGGTCAATAAAAAATAAAAAGGGTGATTGAGTACATTAGCACTCAGGAGCCTGAGGAAAGAGGGAGAGGGGGAGGTCATGAACTCAAAGCTGGCATGGGCTGCCGCAACCCTGCACTCCAACCGGCAGAGACAGGAAAAAAACGACACAAACGCCAAGGAAGGTTTCTCCAACAACTTTCGTCTTTATCTTGGGCTCATCCTGTTTTGTTTTTCATCAGTCCTCTGCCTCTTATCCCTCCCCCTTCTCCTAGATCCAATCAGCGTTTAGCACGCTGTGCATGCAGGCGGGGAGCGCAGTGATAGGCCAGTGACTTATCAGGCAGACAGCACAGGATTGTACAAGTGTGCAGGCTCAGGTTCTTGGTAAGTAGGGATCACGGGGCTTGGCAATGAGCCAGGGCGCCATCTTGGCTGCCGCAGCCACACCCGCTTCCCACATATCCCCTTTTATTTAATTAAAATGGCTCCAGGATCACATCTGTCTTAGGTTGCCCTCATTCATGTTACATCCTTACCCGTCATTGGTGTGGTGAACTCATTTTCACCAACCTGTCTTAGGTTGATATGCACATGAGTCTTACCCGTCATGGATTAATGATCCATCATACTGAGCCAAACATGGGGCAAATTACCTGACTCTGTAGCCATGGCTACAGAGCTTGAATCAACAACTGTTTCAACAGTTTATTGAAGCACCATTTTCTACTAAGTCTTACCCCAAGCTAAGCAGGCTTATGGTTACACTGGAAAGTAACACTGTCAGGAATATTCTCCTTGAAAGCAGAGGAAGTGACATGCAGCAAAGGTGATCATGCTAGTCATTTCATCTCCACTGTCAGATGATTCATCTGAACTTCCCTTCTCACTCTCTTGTTCTTTAGCCTCTTTTCTTTTTTGCTGGTTTCTCGTTTGTCTTTTTCTGCTTCTATTGCATGAGCCTTTACAACACCGTGGAGTAGGCCGCGGGCGATTGTGACAATCTCTTTTAAAATGCCCAGCCTGGTCACAGGAAAACTTTTCTAACTCGGAAGCATACTTTCCACTTTTGCCTGCCAGGCAAGATTTAACTAAATTCAAAATTGCTAGCAGCTGCACCAATGCCGCTCTTCACTCTTAACTTCATCCCTGTGCTGGAAACCTAACTCTATCCCATAACCCCAGGAGCCTAACTTCGTCCCTGTGCCGGGAACCTAACTCTGTCCTGTAACCCTGGGAGCTTAACTTCGTCCCTCTACCGGGAGCCTAGCTTTTCCCTCTACCGGGAACCTAACTTCTTCCCTCTACCGGGAACCTAACTTTGTCCCTATACCGGGAGCCTAACTTTGTCCCTCTACCAGGAGCCTAACTTCATCCCTCTACCGGGAGCCTAACTCTGTCCCTATACCGGGAACCTAGCTTCGTCCCTCTACTGGGAGCCTAACTCCTAGCACTAGATTAATTCTTACTTACTACGGAACTCCCCAGTAGCTCCTTTTTCTGATTCCAGCTCTTGCATGACTTCCGAAGTTTCTGCCTTTTCTTTTTCTAACTTCTTCCTCTTCTTCCTCCTTAGCCAACCAAACAACTTCTAATTCAGCTTGTCTTTGCTTTTCTTTGGCTTCCTGTTCCTTCCGCCTGGCTTCTGCTTTTGCTTTCTTTTCTGCTTCTTTCTTGGCTTTTTCTTCTTTTCTTCCTTGTACGGGCCACCAGACGCTGCAACCCCACACTCCGACCGGCAGAGACGGCGGGGGGGGGGGGGGAGAAACAACACGAACGCCAAGGAAGGTTTCTCCAACAACTTTTGTCTTTATCTCGGACTCATCCTGTTTTTGTTTTTCATCAGACCTCTGCCTCTTATCCCTCCCCCCTCTCCACGATCCAATCAGCGTTCAGCACACTCTGAACACGAGCCATGCATGCAGGCAGGGAGCGCAGTGATCGGCCAGTGACTCATCAGGCGGACAGCACAGGATCGTACAAGTGTGCAGGCTCAGGTTCTTGGTAAGTAGGTATCACGGGGCTTGGCAATGAGCCAGGGTGCCATCTTGGCTATCACGGCCACACCCGCTTCCCACACTGGGCGCCTTCATTTCAGAAACCAAAACTTTGTGTGCATATGTTTAGGTGTGTATAAAGAAAGAAGAGTGTGTAAATGTGTCAAAATGGTGAATTAACAATCAAGGAATCTGGGTAAATGTGCTCATTCAGTTAGTCTTTGAAATTTTCTATAAACACATTTTTCTAAATAAGATCTTATGATTAGAAAAACAAAAACCAAAAAAAAGAAGCCTGCCCTCATAATGCAAGGCCAGTTTATCTCAGCACAGAGCACAAAAAACCACACAGAAAACCTGTGTACCATTTGGAAATGTGCAATGTGCAAACAATAAGAAAGAGCTGCTCTGGTTAACACTGGTATCCGGTGAGACTTCTTTCCTGATAGGCTAAGGCACAACGCTGTGAGGGTTTATTGATTGGTTTAAAGCACTCTACAGAACAGGGCTCACACTAATATTTTGGAGAGGGTAGACAGTCTGTTGATGGTTTTATTGAAACTACTTAACCCTTAGGACAAACCTGATTATTACTGTTAGCCTCCTAATGAGAGGGCTGGGGGAGAAGAGGAGAGGAGGGAGGAGGAAGAGGGGAGAGGAGAGGAGAAGAAAAGGAAGAAAAACATTTCTTGGTATTTTTAAAGAAGTGTTTACTAGGTGCTGGAAAGATGGCTCAGCACGTTGGAGCACTGAATGTTCCTCCAGGGGTCCCAGGTTCAAATCCCAGCACCCACATGGCAGCTCACACCTGCCTGTAACTCCAAAATCTGACACTCTCACACAGACATATGGGAAGGTCTAAACAGCAATGCACATAAAATTAGAATAAATTACAAACAAGAAGTATTTACTAAGACCAAAAACCCACAATGAAACAAACAAAACAAACAAAAGACCTTTTCTTTTAATAACAAGACTATAAGGTACTATTTCTAAAATAGGTTCAATGAGGAAGGCACAAAGATGCATGCAGCTGTTTTGCAGAAGACATCTGGCCACCATCACCTTTGCAGAACTTATCCAACCAATCCAATCCTGTGTGGCCTGACTCTGTGCTAACAAGGTCCTCACCCATCCCATTAGTCTGCCACAGCCCTGTACTAAGGAGTGAATTGGATTCTGAAAACTAAGGTCTTAAAACCATAGGAATTCTGATTAGCAATGTAGACTGCAACTGGCCCTTTTACTTATAGAACCAATAACCGACAGGTCCCTGGGAAAATGCTGAAAATACACAACACTGTCACAAGAAGTCATCTGAAATGGAGCTACTAAAAACATAAAAACGGGCTGGAGGTATGGTTCAGCAGGAAAGAGCACTGGCTCCTCTTCTAGGGGATCAGATTTCCATTCCCAGCCCCACTTCAGGGCTCACAGCCTTCTTTAACTATACTTCCAGGGCTCTGAAGTCCTCTGAGGGCACCTCACACATGGCATGCATTCTCCCAGACACACACTTACTTATGCATCAATATAAATAAAAGTGAATATAGAAAAAGGAGCATGAACCTAATTAACATGTATGCTAAGTATTTTAATAAACATACTTCTCACCCTCATGAATCATAGCAACAAAGTATAAAAGGAACTTTTTATTTAAATTGTCCAAATCTGAAAATTATTTTTAATAGCTGCAATATAAATACCAAAAGCTCCAAACTCTAAGCTTTAAGGAACTTGGAAATGAAAAACATTATATCTCACTACATTTTCATCTAGCCAGCAGAGACCAAGGACCCACAGATCAAGCAAGTCACACACCTTTGATGTTGCAATGTTTCTATCCTATTCTGTAATTAATCAGTGTTTCTTTTTTGAATTATTATTTTCAAAGAAGCAAAGACTTTTGGATATTTTCTAACTGATTTTCTTCCCCATAGAGTCTACTTTAAAAACTTTAAGTTTTACAGCTCAATTCTAAAAGGAAAATATTACAGAAATTAACCACCACCAAAAAAAAAAAAAGACTCCTTCAGCAATCTCAGTAATTACACACAATTTTCTATATTTTAACAAGAAATCTATTTTTTATTTCCATGAAATGCTATTTTATGGAGAGCTGAAGGTTGGCTCCTCCAGTAAACTGCCTTTAAACTGACAGAGCTGCAGAACTGCCCCTCCAGAGTCTCTCAGACTGTTCCTATGGCTTTTGGCCAGGAACTATGTAGACAAACCTTCCTAAGAATTGTAAGAAAGCTAATAAAGATAGACATGTAGATGATTAAATATATCCTTATTCTCCCATATATAACATTTTCCTAAGACATGTAATTTCACTTCTCTTGACCAAAAGATTCAAAGATGCACAGGAGCAGACTTGGCTATGGTACTTTGAAAAGTGTCCCTTGTACTTGAAACCAACATCAAGAGTCATTCTCATAATGGTGTTCGGCATACAATACAACAGTTTTACCCCGTTTAAACATATTGTTATTTTATAATGACCTTTTTTTTCCTATTGCTTTGTCTGGCATTTCCAACTGTCTCTCATACCAGGAATGAATATATTTTAATTGAATTTCTTTGTAGCACTTCATCAGCCCTACAATTCCAGACAGGTCCTGATGAGATACAATGGGAATATATTTAGGGGAGGAGAGGCAAAATAAAGGTGTTTGAAAACTAATCTATATACTATGCCATCTCATAACAAATACTAATGGAACTTACTCATAAATAAATGTCTCACTTCATACAGCACAGGGCAGGAAGGGAGATGGCTCCATGAGCCATAGCTGTTTCTATGGGACAAACTTCACATCATAGAGGAATGGCACACGACACAGGTTTTAATTGTTCCTTCCTGGTGTTTATCACTTCCGAAAGTCATGCTTCAAGTCAAGTTCTACTCTGGATAAAATTCTTCACTGTGCAGAACCCCATAAACATAAACACAACCCCATCCCACAGAAGGCATGAAAAGCTGCACTTTTGCTTTCGTTGTTTAAAATAAATAAATATGCAGAGATCACAGACAGCTGAAAATGGTAGCCACCACCCCAAATGCAGTACACTTCCCTAGTTTCTGTCATTACTGGCCTGGTCATTGTGAACAAGAATTAATTATTCCAGTAACTACAGGCAAATTAAAAATAAAAATCAAGCTTAAAAAGCTTTGAGTATTACAACACAGTTGAGATTAGGCAATTTTTATGAAATAAAGAACTAATTTCTAATATCTGACTCCAAAAATGTAGTGTCTGAAATACCCTCTATTTTTTAGTAAAATAATTCTACCTCTACATAAGAGGAAGAGTAACTCTCTTAAAGCAAACGGAATACACTTCATTTCTCTTCTCTTCGGAGACAATACCCCATGGGGTGAATTTTCTAGAAAAGTCACTGATCCATTTCCCCACCCATCTCCCTTTCCTGAAATTAGTGTGGATAGAAACACCTTTAGCTGTATCCCCTCCTTCTCCACGGGTCAAAGGGCCCACACCACACCTCACTTAGGCACTTGGCAGAGGGCTCTCCCTTGGTCATGCAGCAGGGTGTCAGGGAGTATAAAACAGCAGCTGAAATGTCAAGTGGCTTGCTCCCATTCTAAAGGGTCTCCTAGGACAGTTACAAACACCCACCCCTCACTGTCTCTGGGTCTCTTTTGCCCATCTGTTACATCACTGCTTCTAAACTGTCACCAGTAAATGAGAAAGTCACTCAAGTAGCCATTTGGGCAAAAGTAAGGAGAAATGTACAGAGTGAGACCAAGTCTGCATCGGTCTGGGTCACAGTGGGACTTGAACATAACCACTCCTGGCTTAATTTTCAAATAATTCCTAATCTATGTTTATATCACATTGGAGTTCTTCTTAGGAAAAAAAGATGAACGAGTAAGTTATTACGCCCACTAATTAATTATTCCTTGTACATTTTCATTCAATAAAACTGTCATCTTTGAAATGCCAGCATTAGTGAGGGAAATCCGCAGGACAATCAGACTTACCCGAGGCACGCCTTGTGAACCGGTTTATAACTGGAGCTAAAAGAAAAGAGTTGGAAAAGAAATGATTAGATTTTGAGATCTCATTTTCCCAAAACCAAAAAGAGACTCAATCAGTTAAGTAATCCCAAAATTCCAATATAAATTTAAATGTATAAATAATATAAGAAATATAAACTGTATGAAATTAAATACTCAGGAATAAAGCAGTCAATACCCATAAAGGAAATTAAAGTCCCTAAAGAAACAACAGGGTTTCACCTATCAAATTAATTTCCACTTAAGACGTTAAATAAAAAACTCTCCATCAAAGTATGTTGATTCCACATAGCTGGAATAGAACAAATCTATAAATGCCACTAGAAAGCAAAGCAGCAATGACATCAAATGCCAGCTAAGCCACAATTTACTTTTGGAGGTGAGACTTGAAGAAGTACTACCAGAGAAGGGAAAAGCAACATATAAGCAAACACCCTTGTTTAAAGGAAACAAACTGGAAATGTCCATGGAAAATAAACTCAGCTTAGGTGAAGGATAGTCGGCCCTTGCCCGTCTTAGACTGAAGCTGTCTACAGCATACTACTGAGCCCACAGAGCACTCCGTTAAAGGATGGTGTGTGCCACACTCCTCTATCTGCCCACTGATTCTACTCAGCTCTGGGTTTCTTTTTGGATCTGCAGACGTCAATATCTCAAGAAATAGAAAAGGTTTGGTGTTCTTTTTGAAATTTCCTTTCTTAAGAGAGGTGAGTAAATGAATGGCTGGCTTTAGGAAGGTATGGCCAGCATGGCCATTCAGAGAGTTGTGGGTTCACAATGATGCTGTGGTGACAGAGGAGACACACTCTTCTCAGCACTGTGGTTTCATGAAGACTATGTTAGTGCGGGAACAAGCTTTAGGGGAAAGGCTCTGTGGGGCAGAAACTTCAAGCTTTGGGCATCACTCACTAGATTGGTGTGAAATAGTACAGTAAAGGGGTGTTTTAAGTGATGAACTTGAGGTAGATCATATGCACACCCTGCAGCAAAACTGGGAAACACAAACCCGAAAAACACTGCCCTAGGAAATGGAAGGCAAGGGGAGGGGCGGAACTACTGAGTTCTGAAATTGCACAGTGAGAAGTCAATGCTTTTCCCCACACCAATCTTCACTATCCTAAAGTGTTTACTGTGAAATAACTCAAAAACCCACCTACTAAAATAATACGTAAGCTGGGAGTGGCGGTGAATGCCATTCATCTCAGCACGGAGGAGGCAGATCTCTGAGTTCAAAGCCAATCCTGTCTACCTCAGGAGTTTCAGGTCAGCCATGGCCATACACTGAGACCTTGTCTCAAGCAATCAATTGGTATATGGTAGCAAATTATATTTTCCAAATTGTCCATGATACAAAACATATTTATATTTTATACACCATAGTAATTCAGCAGATACAAATTACTTACACAAGGAACTTTACCACACACACTCACACACACACACACACACACACACATCCATGGCTTTCCTGAACACTTTAACCCCCCTTTTTGAATCCTTAAGAAGGGACTCTTCCAATGTTAGTATATGTGCTGCCAAAGCATGCACAAGAAGGGACTCTTAAAAGAGCCGACCTCCAAGGCTTCCAAGGACAATGTCTTGAGACAGCACTGGTGAATCCAACCACAAGAATGCAGATGGGGAGCACTGGCAGGTGAAGAAGGTAAAAGGCCTGCCACAGCCTTGGAAGAGAACACAGGTGCCCCGCAACCGCTAGCCTCTTCAGAAGATGAAGCCCCTGTGGCCTCTGCTGCAGTGTGTTCTCCAGAGACCTTACGTTTTTGTGTTTTTCTTTAAGGAAGATTTCCCACAATGATCCTGTCAACTAAACATCTTTTCCTTTGGTGGAGGGTATGCTATCCACATACCCTGCCGCGCTCCTTCACCCCAGAATCTGTTTTCTGAATTTGTGTGAACTACTTCAGTTGTCATACTGATTCAGAGCACAACCCTGACAGTCAACCTCCAGGACACAAGAAGGAAAGCATTCCAGAGCTTGTGTTCTGTGTGACTCCTATTGTTATGGTGTGGGTGTGTGTGTGTGTGTCCATGCATGCGTCTCACACTGTACATCAATCAGAGAACAACCTTCATTTTTCATACTCACTTTCTACCCTGTTTGAGACAGTCTCATGGAATTACTGGTTTTTGTTTCTCCTCTCTACGTATGCCAAGCTAGCTGACCCACAGACTTCTAGGCACTGTTCTCTGCTATCCATTCCCACACAGGAGCACTGAGATTGCAGGCCCACTCTCATTTACGTGACTCTCTGTGGCTTTCAGGGATTCAAACTCAGGTCCTCACACTTGCACGTTAAGCTCTATCACATTGTCAACTCCCTGTTGGACATTCAAGTCTGCAAGAGACTATCTGTAACCATGTGAGCCTAGATCCTAATAGCGTTTTAGATACACACATGACTACTTCATGCAATTTTAATAAGTATCAACATTTCCCTGGTAGTGTGTTATCAATATTGCTCACTGGGTGAAGGAACTTGTCACACATGCCTGCAGATCTGAGTTCCATTCCTCGGACCATGTAAAGGTAGACAGAATCAATATCATAGAACTGTTCCCTGACTTCCACATGTACACTGTGACATACACACTCCCTACACACACACACACACACACACACACACACACACACACACACACAGAGAGAGAGAGAGAGAGAGAGAGAGAGACATGCACAATAATAACAATTTTTTTTAAAAAAAATTCCCCAACAGAACCACAATATAAATCAAAGAATTAAATTTCCTTTTCTCTTGTATTTTGTTTCATCTAGAATTTTACAATGACATGTGTAGAGGGAATCTCTTATAAACATCATCTGTTAATGAAAAACCTGGCGGCCAAAGAGCTGAGGCAGGAAGTAGGAGGTGGGATACTGGCAGGAAGAGAGAGGATTCTGGGAAATAGTAAGAGGTAAAAGAGAGCCACGGGGAGAGCCAC
The DNA here is from genome assembly GCF_900095145.1 of Mus pahari. NCBI lineage: Eukaryota > Metazoa > Chordata > Mammalia > Rodentia > Muridae > Mus > Mus pahari. Next base: position 30,595,966 of record NC_034596.1, read on the forward strand.
AAGAGACAAGACAAGAGATGAGATGGGAGACAGAATGAAGAGGCTGATGTAAGCCAGCAAAGACATGCTGAGGATACACAAAGGAAGAGCAGGGCCAGGACTGAAGGAGCGGTAACTAACACAAGGGAAACACAGACTAGTTTATATGGGTTAAGCACTTATTAATAAATATTTAGTCACAGAATCATCATTCTGGGACCCAAGGCTGGGGAAGGAAAAATGGATTATTATAATCTGTATGTGTGTGTGTGCGTGTGTGTGTGTGCAGAAAGAGAATTTATCTCAGGAATATTCTCACATAACAAAACCAACTACGGCATGTGGGTGCACATACCCAGGGGTGGGCAGGAGAGAGCTGCAGGTGGCTCTAGGGTGTCACCTATGGCAGGCCCTTGACTCCATCCCTATGCCACTCTTAGATGGAGTAGAGGCCAGGTGCTCAGACAGTTTGGCATGATACTGGCACACGAGGGGCATGGCCCTGCGGGGAGACCTATAATATCTAACATACATGTCTTTAGAAAGCAACCCATCCCATTACTGCCATGCCATTTATGGTGCATGGGTAACCAGAACAATCCATTTAGCCAGACTCCACACATGGCATTCATGTTCATAAGAGTTTCACTCCGATGGGAGAATCTATAGCCATGGTATGTCTTTCTCCTCACATGCTAAAGCACATAGCTACTAAAGCACCACAAATTACATCCCTTTGTTTATCTTTGACAGTCTTTGTAGAGACTGTATCTACTTCCAAACTGTGAGCATGTAAGAGCCACATGATGATGATTCTCACCACCTGACAATAAATGGGGCCTAAGAATGGTCAGTAAACAAGGCAAGTGATGTAACGGGGCAGGCGGCTTTTGGTAGTCAAGGCTGCACATACCGTGTCTGACCATCAACAACATTCCAGTAGACATATCCATACCCCCCTGCCCTCTCTAAGAGACAAAAGAAACGCAAGTATCTCCTACATATACTTATAGTCAGTTAAGACGTCCCACTTACTCTGGAGTTTTAATCTAGCTAGCAACATAGGGAAGAAGATCTGAAGTCAGTGTGATCTAGCCAAGCAATGACTTACAGGTTCTCTCTCTCAGGTGCTGTGCTAGGAAGGGGGCCAGGAGGAAGGCTGGAGTGCAAATGCACACAGAAGTCATGTGCGGCTATCAAGGAAGAGGTGGGGAAGCACACATGAAAAGGGGGCCCTTGGCCCGTGGCTGCCCCCTGAGCCACTTCTGTGAAGCCTGATGAACCCACAAAATATGAATAATAAGTACTGCTCTTCTCTCCAGGGATTTTATGAAGTCTTATCTTTTGAAAGTGCTTGTCAACTATAAACTCTCACCAACTATAAGGGACTAATACTTGTTGTAACTAATACTACCATTTCTAAAGTATACAAAGTGAGCATCAATACAGAGACTCAGAAGTAAATAAACACGGGACTAAGGAGATTGGTGGCTCACAGTGTAAGCACACCTGCTGCAGCACAAGCCCGAGGACTTTGGTTCAAATCCCCAACACCTAGCACTTTGGAAACAGAAGTTTACTAGGGCTTGCTAGTTACAAGCCTAGCTTTGGGCCCAGTGAGAGAGCCTGTCTCAAAAGAATGTGGCAGAGAGAACTGGAGGACGCCCATCAGTTGGGATAATCTTCTTGTGAACTGTGTAAACGTTCTTTGTATGGCTTAAATGTTGATTTCTGTACCAGCAGAGACCTGAATACTGTCCAAACTTTGGTACTGCTAATTTTTCTGAGCCACTGCCCGTCTGGGTGTTTTTATAAACTCTTCTCTGTCACCTTCTGATTGCTTTCATAAAGAGCAGACAACCTATAACAGGGCAGGGAAGGGAAGGGGGAGACACCCAGGCCGAGACAAGAACTGTGGGAAGAATTGAGAGGCACGGGATTCGCCAGCCAGACACAGCGAAAGTCAGATGCACAGGGACTGAATGAGAAGTAACAGGCCACGTGGCAAATGTGGATTAATATAAGCGGGTTATTAAGTTATAGAAGCTAGCTGAAAACAAGCCTAAGCTATAATGCCTATGTTTTCATAAATAATAAAAAGTCTCCGGGTCATTCATTATTGGGAGCTGAAGCATCAGAAACACTCCAACCATACCCATCCTCTGGCCTCAAAACACACACACACACACACACACACACACACACACACACACACACACACACACACCCCACATATACAAAATTAACAAATGAAGGTGTCTAATGTGTGACAAATTGAGTTTTCTCAGTCTTGGTTTCCATTTTCAGATGTTCTTTATTCAATGAATATTCTGTGGATGCACATACATGTGCGTGTGTGCATGTGTGTGTGTGTGTGTGAGAGAGAGAGAGACACACACACACACACACACACACACACACACACATTCATAGAATACAGAGAAGAAGGGAGGGGAGGAGAGCAGAGGGAGGAGAGAAAGGAGATAAATTACTTAGATACCATAAAATACAGAAAGAAAAACAGAGGAAATATACTGTCTACCTGCGAGACAGGTGTGATTTAAGAATATACGAAACGCCTTACATTTTGGAAAAGGTCGGCAGACTATCCGTGCATGTGCTTTCTCCCCAAAACCCATCCCGAGAAACACTGTGAGCCTTGTGCCACACCAGGGGCATCGCTATGCCTCTGTAACAGATCCTATCATTGACACACTATGACACACTAGACACACTAAACTCGCTTTAGCTCTTGGACTCCCAGGAGACCAGAACTATTACTGACTCAAGTCCTCCTCCATCCTGCAGTATCCTTAGGAGAAAAAGTCCTCACACCGGAGGTAAACTGAAGAAGTACCTCCATTCCCAGGAGAGAGAAGAGCCTTCTACAGCTGCCTAAGTAACTCTGTCCACAGAAACTGCTACATTTTACTCTGTACCCAAGGCTACCCTGCCTGGGTTAACACACACTGAGTGGATAAGCTGAAAAGTACACAGAGCAAGCCTGTTTGCTTCTGCCTAATTCCCGCCACATGGGTGGACACAGGCACTGGAACCCCAGCAGTCTCTGCCCGGAGGGCTGACCTGGGTCTACTCATATTTCCATACAATTGCTTCCAGTGCTTACCAAACTTAGAAGAAAAATATGTGAAAGAGGAACTGAGGGGGAAGGCTGAAAAGCAAGATAGTTCACACTATACAAGTCATCAGTTAAAAGCAGGAAGCAATGAGTCCGGTTTTTAAAATGCATGGACACTGTCTTCATTTCTGAGCATGTTGCTGTGAGAGACATTCCAAGCTAAGCAAACATGAACTGGGTTGTGGTCTGTGGTCACATGCGCGCGCGCACATACACACACACACACACACACACACACACACACACACACACACGTGCACACGCCACACAAAAACAAAAGGCCACTTCATTTGTACCAGAGTCACATTAGATAAATGTGCCTTTTGCAGAAAAGTGTTCATATGCCCTGGAGTAAAATACCTCCAACCCTATTAGAATCCATAAAACAATTAGCATCTCTGTCTTCATATTAGTTGCTCTTTTTTTGTTGTTGTTGCTTTAGAAATAGAAACTTTTTTTAATCTGTTAGCTGCCTAAATAAGATTGAGAAAATTGTAAATTAAAATGCATAAGCTAATTATTTTTGACAGAATACTCAGTTCAGAATAAATTAACTTATGCCTGTTTCAAAAATTATATAAAGTACGGAAAATTTACCCTTGAACCAAGAAAGAACTAAAATTTTAAAAGTTCAACAGTAAATAAGTAAATGACCCCAAAACAGAAGTATTTCACCAATTAGCACAGAATACATATACTTTGTATGTGTTTAGTACTTGGTCCTGAAAATACAATTTATTTTCTATAATCCTATGTAAAGCTGGTAGGTCTTTTAAGATACTCATTACAGTCCCACATGCCCTTGCACTGGCCTCCAGAGGGGAGCACCAGAGCAGAATCACAACTGGAGGGGCCTTCAAACCCTAACTGCTTGGCCCTAAGAGATATGGATTATAAACCATGTACCTCAGAATACATCTTGGACTCAGGTGGGCTGTGTGAGAGGTGGGCATCTGAGGGCCGTGCCTTTCCTTTTGCTGACACGGCAAGAGGGATACAGAGCAGGTGTGCATCTAACCTACTCACATGGACTGCCGCTGGAGGTAAGACAGGGTCAAATACAGGTGTTTCTAGAACATTCCAACTTGAATGATCACTAAAAACACATACAATTTTGTCCTACTTATTAAACCAAATACCTCCAAATATAACTGACATTTTAAAATATCACTATAGAAAGCAGCAAACTAACTAGAAATCACTTTTTGCTTAGGAGTGAACATGATTCTTCTCTTTTAATTTATGAGGACATTGCCAACAATGTTCTCATACACAAAGAGGAAGGGAAACAGTTTCAGCTACAAGAGTCCCAACACGACTAACCTTATAAAACCACACAGAGGTACGTCCTCAGAGAGTTCCCAGAGAAACGAGCAGACTATCCGTGCATGTGCTTTCTCCCAAAACCCATCCTGAGAAACACTGTGAGCCTTGTGCCTCACCAGGGGCATCGCTATGCTTGTGTAACAGATCCTACCACTGACACACTATGACACACTAGACACAGGCGGGGACAAAGGCCAAGTGAAAAATGTTTCCAAACTCTCTCCAGATTTTAAATACCCACCCCTCTGGAAAGAGACACTATCCAAACTGCAGAAATGCAGCCTCTGCTCTTCTATACACCGAGCCCTCTTCCAAAGCTTGGACAGAGCAGGCAGGACAAGGTGAGGTCAACAGGGAAGGGCAGAGGTAGAGAGACCCATTCAGTCTGGGAGGGTGAATCACCCAGACCAATTCCAGAAGTTCGGAGTCCAAATAGCCACATACCTAAGGTTCCCACCAAAGGCCATTTTAAAAATTCTAAAAGCTTTGAAATGAATTCAGAGCACAAATCAGTAGCACTGTGACAATGGCCTCCTCCTAAAGGTAGTCAGAGAATGTCCTCAAAGAATGAAGATGTCGCTGCCGCTCCAGCCTTAACCCAAGGAAGGCTTTCAACTGTTCCATCACGGCACAGCACTCCACCTCCTCCAGAGCAAAGAGCTAGCTCGAGATCTCTGACACCCTGTGCTGTCTTCTTCTTCACATTAACTCCACAGCTCTTCCCTGGTCAGCGTGGTTCCCAATCCCTAGCATGTACACATGTACATTAGAAAGAGTAAATCTAGATGAACTGTGCTCACGGCAAAGTATGGACAGGAGGTGCTCCCTGAGAGGAGATGCTCCCTGACGTCTATTGATTTTTTCTTTTTCCAGACAAACGAAGGAGATAATCACAAAGTATTAAGTTGGTGAAACTGATATATTACAGTCCCAGTGGGAAACATTCAATAGATTTAAAAGTAGCACAAACTGACAACCCTTTGACTTCCTTTCCCTCAAATGTCAAAAAACATTCTCAAGTGTGCTCCATTATTATGAAAATGGAATCTGGGTTTGGGTCTACAAGACAAAAAAGTAAGGAAGGAAGGAAGGAAGGAAGGAAGGAAGGAAGGAAGGAAGGAAGGAAGGAAGGATTGATTTTAGAAAAGACTCATCACAATAATGGCATTCCTCAATTAAAGACCAGAAACCAGGATTCCAACCATCCATGCTTCTGTTTCCCTTGAGCTGAAGTAAAATTAACATTCAATGACATGTGCCATCCAGTGAGCTTTGACAAATGTCCTGGGTCATGTACCCGGCATCATTTCAACACTGGACAGTTTCTATGCTGGTAGTCAGTCCCTACCATCCCACGGGATCCTTTAGTATAATGTCTGCATTCCCAACTCATTTTACCTGTCTGGGAACATCACTTAAATGTGAGGTTCGTTCTTGCTGCTGGTAGCATCTGCAGCTCTCTCTGTTTTTTTTTTTTTTTCCCTATGTACTGCTTAGTAATACCTCTTCAAATGAACGCATCATAATTTATTTCTTTATTTTCATGTTGATAGACATTGAGTTGTTTCCAGTTCAAATAAGGCTTCAGTAAATATTCTCACAGAATCTACTATAGGTATAAACCTACAGTTTTGTACCTCGTGAAGAAATGTCCACCCAAGGTGCTGTTGGGTCACTCACTGTAGGTGAATGTGCACAATGAATGTGCAGTTCTTGTTTACTTTGTCATACCCTTGTAGCTCACACAGACGGAGCTGAGCTGTCTCGCATCATGGCTAACAGAAAGAACTATCTTCCTTAGCCCTTCTGGTACACATGCAATGATGTCTCCTTGCAACTCCAATTTTCACTTCTCTAATAACTAAAACCACTATTCTCTAGTCCATATGCCTGCTGGTCAGCCCCTCTTAGGACTGCTTTGTTAATATGCCCCAAGTTTCTATCTTTGATTAGAATGTGTAATAGAAAACAGCATAAAATGTGTAGTAGAAAAAATTCCAGACGTCATAACAAAAGTGACAAGAGATTTAAAAATAGAACTAAGAAGAGATGGAAACTTCCTTGATGAAAAACATGACAAAGTAAAATGGAAGAATCTGAAAGGGTGGATGGATAAAAAGAGAGATACGATGTTCATGGATAGCTGACTCACTATAACTAGAACATTTGTTCTCTCCTAATTCATATAATTTAATGCAGCTCCAATAGAACACTCACTAAAGACTTTCTACAAATTGGGAGTTTGTTCTAAAATTTCTATCAAGGCCTTCAACTAATTAAGCAATTCTGAAAGACAATAGGTAGGAATTACCATCTAATACAAGAGCATCATTAAGTCCTACTGATTATGAAAGAGAGGCACTGATGAAAAGATAGCTAAATCAGTAAAGCTGCATAGAGACTTTGAGTTTGATTATACATTCGTGGAAACCTACATTTAAAAACTAATGAATGGGAGCTGGAGAGATGGCTCAGCGGTTAAGAGCACTGACTGCTCTTTCAGAGGTCCTGAGTTCAATTCCCAGCAACCACATGGTGGCTCACAACCATCTGCCATGGGATCCAATGCCGTCTTCTGGTGTGTCTGAAGACAGCTACAGTGTACTCATATGTGGGGCAATGGGCTATGCACATATGGTCTAGTCTCCAGTCCAGCTGAGATCTTGAACCCCAGCTAGGCCCGGTGGTGGTAATTTTCACCTTCATTGGACAGAAGGTGTTCCCTCATGTCTCCTGGACCCCTGAATCCTGTCGAAGTTACTGAACCCACAGCCCCCACAGGAGAGGCTCGTGGCTTTCATAGATGATGTCCAAGCTTCTGGCCTTCAGGCTAGACTCCTCCCCACGGCTACCTAGCAACAGCAAGATAACAAGCCCACTATAAGAGGAGCTATTTGGCCTCTCCTTGCTCTCTAACCTCTTACTCTTTAAGCTCTCCTCTCTCTCTAAGCTTTTACCTCATTCTCTTTTTCTCTCTCCTTTTCCCCCTCTCCTCTTGGCCATGGCTGGTCTCTCTCTCTTTCCACCTTCTCTCTTTCCCCCTGCCCTCTCTTCCCGTACCTCCAAGTGTCGCCCTGGGGCCCCTATTCTGTTCTCAGCTCCTCTGCCATATCCAGCGTGGGATGCCAGAGACTGAGAAGCTGGAACCAGGGGCTGCCCCTTGTCCACCCCACCCCCAGTGTGGGGTCAGTGGCTTCATACAGCCAGATGCGCATCCGGGGCCGCGTGGAAAGCGTCCATCCGGCAGTCCTCCCGTGCCCGCCCGCCCAGAGCACAGGAACTCTGGCGGAATGCGGGCTCTCTCCCTCCCCCCTCTTTCCCACACACCCACAGCCCCGCACTCATATACATAAAATAATTCTTAAAACAAAAACAAATGAATGAGTAGGAAAGCTTAGTGGTGCTGCAGTCTTATCTATTTTAGAGACTGAGGCAGGAAGATGCTTAAGCCTAGGAGCTCAAGACCAGCTTAGGCAACATAGGGAGGTCCTGTCTCAAAAGAAAAGCAATAGCAATAATGGGGAAACAAATCAATAAATTGTGCAGATTAGAAATTAAATTCTCAGCCAGGTGTGGTGGCACACGCCTTTAATCCCAGTACTTGGAAGGCAGAGGCAGGCGGATTTCTGAGTTCAAGGCCAGCCTGATCTACAGAGTGAGTTCCAGGATAGCCAGAACTACACAGAGAAACCCTGTCTCAAAAACAAAACAAAACAAAACAAAACAAAACAAAGAAATTAAATTCTCAAGCTGGCAATATAGTTCAGTGTGTCAAGGCTCCTGCTCACTCCCAAGTCTGGGGCTGGATCCCTCGGACTGACCCAAGAGGTGGAAGGCGAGAGGCATCCCCATAAGTGACCACTGACCTCGGCATGCGCTCACACACATGCACACACATGCATACACGTGCACACCCACAAAGTGCAACAAAGATGATAAAATATGCAAAATCACTGATGGACTGAAGGATCAAGTGTAAAAATGGAAGTTTAAATAGAGTTTACAAAAAAACAAAGATGCTGCCTTTTTAATATAGGCAAAGTGGGTAAAAAATATTAAGTAAAATGTGAAGGACCCATATTAAGTATGTAAAGATTTTTTTAAAAATTATGTTCAGTCCATATTACCACAAATACATAAATAAACACAATAAAACATAAGAGAAAAAGTTATGATCAAAAACTGCAAAGCTGAAAGGTGGCTTTTCCAACGCACATCACCAGTGAAATTTTAAGCAGACAAGAATACAGGCGGGAGTTACCAGAAGTTTTTTTTCAGAGAATATGAACTAGAGAGAACCAATGAACATGAAAACATATCCAACATTATTTGTAATAAGGCAAAGACAGCCTTTCCCTGTGAGATTCCTCTGAAGATCAGAGCAGCTGTAAATCTGACACGATCCGACAGCAGCTTGAATGTAAAGGAGCAGGATTCGCACTGTGACTGAACACAGCCCATGGAACACTCAGTGGCTGAACACATCCACGTAATGCGCAGAAGATGAACACAACCTGTGCGTGCTTCTGCAGAGCCCTCACAGCCAAGTGAGGTGCAGTCAATGCTGGCCTTGACCACACCCACCTGCTCACCATCACACAGAGACCCTGGGGCGACAGTCCTTAAAACTTTTTGATCTCAAATTTTCTTTAGACTCTTAAAAATTCTGCTTATCTGGATTATATCCGTCAATATTTATTATAATGGAGGCTAAACCTGATGTTATATATACATGTATTTTAAAGTTTATGATAAAAATAAATGTTATAAATAACATGCTTTAATTTAAAATTTGTATTTTCCAAAAGAAGGAAATACTAATTTTTTTTGTGTGTGAGCCTAGTCTCAAATGGCTGAGCTACCTCTCTAGCTCCAAAGCAAATTTTAGGAAACATTACAATGATTTTACTTTATATTTCTTTCCAAATTTGGTATGACAGTATAGGTTCTGTATTTAATTTACTGTAATATCAGATGTTAATATCCTCAGGAGAACTTCACTATGAATTTTATAAGCATAAAAGAAAAATAAAAACATACTTTTTATTATAATTTTCATCCTATGATTCCCTGAAAGGGTTTGGGAGTGGCAGATGTCTACTGATCATACTGGAAACTATCTTTAAAAGCTGGTACATTTGCTTACTAATAAGTATGTGTGCATGCATGTGCGAGCACGTGCACATGAGCACACGTGCACACACATACAAATATCCACTATAGTACTCTAGCAAAAAATTGCCAACATTTACCAGAGAATTTATAGTGTTTATTTACATGAGGCAACACTACATAGCAATTTAAATAGACTTCAGCTACATGAACCAATGTAACTTCTCAAACACTATTTGAAAAACAAGCTGAAGTGTGATAATTTATGTAAAAGAAACTTTCTTAAGAGCACAATTCATATAAATGTGGAATATATTATAATAGTTCTATTTCTAACTAAGATATTTTCCCTACTAATGCAAAATATGCAGTGTTAAGTGTATCTCCTTAACACATAACAACAAAAAGCCTAAGGGTACCAAAATATAAGCACTGTAAGAGTAAGGGCATGCATTTTGTGAATGTTATTTAACATATTTATTTCTCTTAGTGCCCTGGAGATGTTTCATAATCTAAAAAGAAAAAAAAAACCTTAATTTTCTCTTCTACCTCTTTCTCAAAAGTGAAAAATCTCCCACTGTGCTGACCTGAGCCCCACCAGGTTAGTTCACGTAGCCTTGTCATAGAATTCTTTTTATAAGAGAGATTTTTGTTAAAGTTCAAATACTCAAATACCTTTTGAATTAGTTTTAAAGAATTATAAAGTAAGTACTGTAAAAATTAGAAGAACTAAAAGCCCTAGTATTTCCTAGTGTAACCTGTTAGCCGTCTACTTAGAAATCAAAGATCTGGGGTTGGAGAGATGGCTCAACTGTCAAGGCTACTCTCCCAACAAAAGTGTAAAAATCAAACATCTGTGAACAACTGGGTCTGTAAGCTAAGACCCAGAAGAATCCTCCATCTCCTATACCATATTAAGATATCAGTGATTGACAGTTGTGTGAGGATAGAATTATCAGTTCTAGGAATAAACCACAGAGTAATGCTGACTTGGAGAGATGTAAATCTGCCCCTCAATGAGCTGACTTTCATAAATACCATAATAGGAGGAAACGGCAGCAAGCTCTCACTATGCACAAAGGTTTTCCCAGTTAATGTTGCTTTATATTAATTTATTTATTAATTTATATGCATTCCTGTCTCTACAAAGAGCACCTGTCTCATTCAAATAAAGTAGCATTATTAATCATCCTATCCACTCTGTGCTAAGTTGTTTCAAAATGACTTGTTAAAGCTTAGGTTAAAATATAAGCTTGGGATTTATAAACACAAACTTAATTATTCTCCTAACTCAGCCTGTTTCTCAAAGGAGAAAGTGGGATAAAAACAATGCTTTAACTCATGGCTTTCTTGTCACTCTTTTATTTTCTGGGGTTAAGGTGGGAACAAACGTTACCTAAATCAATCACCCTGAATGTGAAATCTTTATGGGCAAGTCATGACTGGTATCCATTTTCTCTGCATGTTGTAGAGTAATCAAGGGTCAGGTTCAAAGATAAAACAGTTTTATTTTTAAAATAATGAAGTCTAAATCTATGAGACTGAACACAGAATAAAGCTTTTATATTTCATGAAATTCTCTTTAAATGCTTTGATGTAAATAAGTAGCCGCAGACTAGCTAGCATTAGGCATATTATTTACATGTATCAGAAGGTTTCTACCCTTTTGCACTTACATATATTCCATATAGATATTTAATATTCAGCTTTAACTGAGTTTTAACTGAAAAAAAAATTGATTGCTGTCTTAGTCAGGGTTACTATTCCTGCACAAAATATCATGACCAAGAAATAAATTGGGGAGGAAAGGGTTTATTCAGCTTACACTTCCATGTTGCTGTTCATCACCAAAGGAAGTCAGGACTGGAACTTAAGCAGGTCAGGAAGCAGGAGCTGATGCAGAGGCCATAGAGGTATGTTACTTACTGGCTTCCTTCCCCTTGGCTTGCTCAGCTTGCTTTCTTATAGAATCCAAGACTACCAGCCCAGGGATGGCACCACCCACAATGGGCCCTCCCACCCTCCACCCTTCATCACTAATTGAGAAAATGCCTTAGAGCTGGATCTCATGGAGGCATTTCCTCAAGGGAGACTCCTTTCTCTATGATAACTCCAGGTTGTGTCAAGTTTACACACAAAACCATTCAGTACAATCACCTACAACTGGCAAACTGCAATATAATACAGAGAAAAAACTCTCGGGACAGTGTTTCCCTGCCCTTCCTGCTGTTGGCTATCTGCAAAACTCCCTGTGATTAAGGATAGGTGACACTATTAGTATCAACAAGGAAACCTGAAATGACTTCTAATTTTGCTCAAAAACATGGGGGAGGGAATCAGGCTCAGGACATGGAGAAGGAAGCAGACTCAGGGCTTGGAGAAGGAAGCAGGCTCAGGGCTTGGAGAAGGAAGCAGGCTCAGGGCTTGGAGAAGGAAGCAGGATCAGGAAATGGAGAAGGAAGCAGGCTTAGATTCTGAAATCTTCTAAGAAACTGCATTTATTTTCAATTTTAATTTCCTTCTATTATTGACTGGCATTCTTGCAATTATATTATCCTTAATTAAGGATCTATGACACAATTGTTTTTTCTTGCCTATAAAGGTAGTGTTCTACAAGTTAAGGTCAGGGTTCAAGGTATACACAGAAATATTTACAAGAGAGGTTTTGTAGGTAAAGTCAATTATGTCTTTAGTGTAAGACAAAATTTTCCATTATATCCCAACAAACTTCTGGGCTAGTGCACACATGGCTAGTGCCATGGCTCGCTGTGGGTCCTTTGTAGTCTAGATGCTTCAGTCTGGACACCAGAGTAAATCACAGCTACCCTCTGCTAACAGAGCCCCTGCAGCAGCCTTTACAGCTGTGGTCCTCACAGTGGAATTTCTGCACTGGGGAACAGTGTACAAAGCAATCCTTTGAGGCCAAGGGAGAAACGAGAGCACGTCTACAAAGACTCCCTCCGCTCCGGATCATATACTGTGAGACACTTTCTCATACACACACTGATATATTGGTACACTTATAAGATCTATAAATACATTTTGGGAATATATACCAAAATACATTTTGCTAGTTAAGGTATATAATACAATGAGCTTTTCAAAATAGAATATCTTCGTGTATTTCTAAGTATCATATTTCCAAGATATTTTGCTGAGCTTCAGAAGTATATGAAGGACTAATGTGGGTGGAACAGATGGAATGATTAGATTGTAAAGGGGGAGGGTCTGGTACAAGGCCGGGCTGGGTGCTTTCCAGGTCAAGAGTGGGTAGCTCACTTCTTCATATGTTCTCTCAAGCCTGTCACCACAGTGGAAATGGACCACAGGCCCTGCCAGGCCAGAGCGGGCCTAGAACCCCAGCCATCAGCCTCAAATCCTGGCTCGTGACTCTGAGCAAGATGAAGCTACACACATGTCTTTAGCAGCCCTTGTTTAGCAAGGGGATGTAAGGAGCCCCAGATATTAAGAATAATTATTAGTAAATAAAAAGACACCATTTAACATTAGCCCTCTATGACGCAATAACTGAGTTACATTTAAGTTAACTTGACCTTTTTAAAAATGATGCTTTCAGGATATACTAGTATTTAACCAAATGGAAGCTTTTTTCCCTGAAAGAAAAATCCCTCAATATTACTCCCATGAACTATTCTGTCTTGGAACAGCTGACATAAACTAAACAATGTCAGACCCAACCCAAACAGACATAGGAATAACTGTACACAGCATATCTTCTTGGCTTCACTTTCATGTGGAATGTGTGCTTCTATTTGGATCTTTTGTCTTTTTTTTTTTTTAATTAAGAAACATTTTTCAACGGCAGCAACTGGAGTTGATTTTTTTAAAGTTTCCAAACATATTAAGCCACACATGGTAGAACCTACTGCTGGAACATTCATAAATGTCTCACCAACTGTGTTTATAGCTGATTTTTTAAAAATTGGTTTGTTTTCATTTAAACCTTGACCTGAGTTTTTTAGCTTCAGCTATTTCCACATATTATATAATAAAACCAAAAGTCTAAATCATTCTAAATTTCTAACACACAAAATTTGGTCTCATAACAAAATTATGATAACGATCACATCACTGTGAGGTTTTTCTGTAGGATTTTGTCATGACAACTGGACAGTATAGCCAGAACTACAAAAGGCTAGAACATGAACAAACCCAGAGATTTCACCGCACTCTGACTTTTTTTTCCCCACCGCCTCTTAAGCAGCTAACCGTCTATTTACAAACGTTCATTGCAATGAAAAACAGAGCACACAACCCCTAGAAATCCTAAAGCAGTTTCTTTTCTCTAGTTCGGGCCTTTAAACTGTACCTTGCACCCTAAAGGAAGACAAAACAGAATTCATAGTATAGGAGTTGATCCAAACAGCCCACAAACTGACAGTTTTATGAACACGACTAAACTCACAAGCCTGGACCAACTGTACTCAGATAGGGACTTCTGCCTCTCGTCTGTTTCATCTAAACAAACAAATCACACTCGAACAGACTCTCACAAAGGAGTTAATTCATAGATCCAGAGTAAATGTAACAGAATTACCATGTCTCCTTTTAAAAGGAAGAAAGAGATTAAGGAAAGGGGGGAGAGGGAGGGAGAGATGGGAGGACGGAGGGGAGGAAGGAGGGAGGGAGGAGAAAGGAGGTGGTTCTTAGTAAGCGTCTGTGTACAGTCTTAGTCCTCTGCTTTCCACACCCAGCCATTCCTTCCCTTAACAGGTTGTTCCTTCTGGAGCTCTGGACACCTGACAGAGACCCTGCAGCCAATTACCTCAATCTCTTGTGCTCAGTCCCTCCGCTCCTCACTCCGAGGTAGCCCATCAATCCCCAGCCCCCACTGGGGGCCTTCTCTAACAGCTACTACTGCTGATAAATGACCTGTTTAAGGGGTCATAAATAAACTCCTAATAGACAGATTCACTGTTCTCCTGATGGTATTTGAAAGGCTGAAAAGGAAACATTTTTTTTTTTTTTGTAACAGCTATAAACAAAATCTTGACAGCTGGAAATTTACTGGAATCCATGGAGTAGGATCTGTAACAGTAAATAACCATTCAACATTTACTCCTCTCTCTGGCACCTGAACACAGCATATGCAGCCTCAACGGAAAGCTTTTAACTGACTTACAGAAGGCAAGCTTGATTTTAACACACACAGGTCAGAGGCACCTCAAGCCTCCACTGTCCTTCCAGGCCCTGCTTCGGTTTCTCACACACATGCCCCACTCCTCTTATCTCCCTTTCTCAACTTCCTTAGCTGTTTCTCTCTCACGAGTCCCTTCTGTCAAAGCACAGTTGTAGGTGGATAGCAGAAAAGGGGTCTACTTCCAGGCCACTGATGTCCCAATTTCAACCCCTAAAAGCAACCCACTTAATACCTGTAACTAATGGAAAGGAACCCTGTTTAACTGTTTTTACTGTGAGCATTACAAATTGTCTGTAAGACTACCACTGAATTACGCTCAGAACTAAAACAATGCCTTCAGTATTTTAGTGACGGGTATGAATGATGTAATCCACTTTAGGATTTAAAGCTATCACGTAAGGAAATCTCTAATAGCTGAAGGCCACATGGTCTCATTACTACAAAAAGCCTCTTAGCCACAGGCTGTAAGCTGAAGGTTACAACATGTATGACTGTGTCATGTAGCTTCACATTAAATCCCAAAGGGGGCTAAGTACCTTAGCCTTCCGAAAACTAAAAAGACTAGACTGGCTTCCAAATCAAACAATGATAACACTACTCTGTAACAAAAGTATGTAACTCCACAGGACTTTCAGCTATGTCATTTAACATGTAATCAGCGCTTGCTATATACACTGCCCTAAGGACCTCACAAATACTAACTCGTTTATCCCTGTAACAACCTTGTGAAGTCGGGACCATCGGATCTATAGCACATCAACTTGCTCATCAGTATGGCACCTCTCCAGAAATGCCCAAATCTAAAGTTACTACCAAAATATAACCTTTATGAATGTTTTCAAACTGACTAAATGTACTTGAAAAATTCAAAATACATTATGAGGCTCTTTTAGGAGGCTGGAGAGATGACTCGGTGGTTAAGTACACTCGCTGCTTTAACAGAGGACCTGGGTTCAGTTCCTAGTACTTACATGGTGGCTAGCAACAATCTGTAACTCCAGGTCCACGGAATCCTATGCCTTCTGACCTTGATGGCGCCAAACACTCGTGTGGTGCACATATATGTAGATGCAGGCAAAACATTCACATACTTAAAATTAAAATTAATCTAATATAATTTTAAAAGGCTCTTATAATTTTTCTCTGTTGTACAAAACAACTGGAAAGCCAAAAATAAATGTCTTTTGTCATAAGTTTTTGGTAACATATCAGGAGACAAAAGCCAATGGCTGGCTGCTTCGTGTCCTATCTTCTGATGGCCACATGGCACCAGAGGTTCTTAGTGAGGAGTATAGGAAAACAGATCTGGTGTGCGTGCCTGTAATCCCAGCACTGGGGAGGCAGAGACAGGCTGAGCTCAGGCCAGCCTGACTGACAGGGAGTTCCAGGCCAGCCAGGGTCAGCCCACACAGGGATTCCCTAGAGCGACCGTGAACTCCACAGGTAAAAGGAGCCAGCTGAGAAGGTTCCCCATGCTCTGGTGAAGCCAGCAGACTACCCTTTCCTACTTGCACCATCTGGCTTGTAGGAAATCAGAGGAACCATTTCAGACAGGCTTCCACTGTTAAGCATGCTGCAGTGGGAGCTTCTTAGTCCTCACATGCATCAGAAGTAAAGAACGCTTGCTCAAAACTGCATGCCTCCTTTCTTCCCATGATAACCTTACTCTCTGAATCCCTGCCATGAGCACAAGGTCTAATGTTCCAATTCCACATGTCCTTAAAGACATAAAAAGCTCCCCCCCCCTATTGCTAAACTAGCTGGTATTGAGGAAGGGGTGATGTTGTCTTTGGTTGTATATCGCCTGGGGACCTCATCAAGCTCCAATGCATAGTTCTAACCAAGGCCCCCACAGATGGCCCTGCTTAAGTGAAATGGGTTATAAAAACAAAACCACAAGCGACAAATGTGGGAAAGAGACTGATAGGGGTGATGGGTGTGGGAGGGAGATAAGAGAAGTGGTCGGAGTTTTTAGAATGCATTATGCATACCTATGAAATTAATTTTAAAATATCTAATTGTATCTTGTGTGTTCTTCATACTCCCTTAAGCTGTAAAAATCAAAGTGAGATAAGGTTTTTCAACAAAGACTTCACATGTTTAAGAGAATGAAGTCACAGTTGCTGCCTGGGAAGCAATAGTCTGTCTGTCTTTCTGTTTCTCTGTCTCTCTGTCTTGCTCTCTCTGTCTCTCTCTCTGTCTCTCTCTCTGTCTCTCTGTCTCTGTCTCTCTCTCTCTCTCTCTCTCACACACACACACACACACATGGGAAGGCATGCAAGTATGCATACATCTTTGACATTCTTGTTGTATAAGGCTCTACTGGTTTGGGTATCTATTTTTAATTTCAGTTCTTTTCCCCCTGCAACAGAGAAGACTAGTTCTATATATTGCTTAAGTCTCATCCCACACTGTCTGCTCCGTAAGTGACCCTTTGTAATTTGTTCTTTAACCACTTGTCAATCCATCAGGGTAACCTGAACTATTTTTACTTTGTTTTTAATCACTTGAGAAATTCTGAACAACGCCAGACCCAACCATGATGATTATCTAATTACCACTCATTTTACCCCAAGTTACCATTGATTCAACAGTTTGGCCTACTGTAAACCCATCAGCTAAGTTCCAGCTTGGGAATACTACTACCCTTGTAGAGAAGGGATATGCTTCCACAGGATGGGGCAGGCAAAGGAATGCCAAACTGTCTCCATTCTAGCTTCTGGGAGTTTCCCTAGGGAGAGTCACCAAAACTCATTCTACCACCTAAGGTTGCCTGAAAGCCAGGTTCAGGTCACACACGCACACATGCACACGCACACGCACACGCACAACATGAACATGTAAGATTAGAAGTAAGATCAGACAGGAACTCTATCAACAAATGAGAGGATAATGGGAAAGGCAAGCAGGAAGTAAAAGGCCACCTCTACCTATCTGGCATCATCTCTGGCCACACCACTGCAACAATGGATCAGATGACTGCTTTCCCAATAACTACAGGTATCTGGCTTTCTAATTAAACTACCACATTATAGGAGGCCAAGGTCACAGGCTTAGTCTTTGTAGGAATCTAACTAGTACCAGTTTCATGGCCAAAAACTTGCCTTTTAACCTCAAGCTATTATAATACAATCACTTACACAAAAGTGACTCATAAGACAAGAGCCAGCCATGCAAAGCCATACCAACACTGGAAAAAACCTGGGACACCCAACCAGTGAGTCAACCCACAGAACAAATTTCATTTAAGAACTTCCTGATGATCTGCACCTCAAGGTCACTCAGACAGATGTAAAAAACCCGGTTTTGCTACTTTGGGTTCTGCATATAATCTCGAACAAGTTAACTGTTCAAAGCCTTAAAGAAAATACATTAAGAATCAAGGAGAGTTTGACACGAGGGGGCTAGCACAGGTTAAGCCCCTGGTGGAGATAGACCTGAAATACAGGAGTACAGGGATGAAGTCAGGCCCGCCTGTGCCAACTCTGGATCTGCATCACACTGGCTATGAAACACGAAGTAAGTGACAGTCTCATTAGAGCTGCCATGCATCTTAGATGATGAACGAAGGCTTTCACGGAGGACCTAGCACACCACAGATGCCAACAAATGGCAGCCCCTTCTCTAACCACTAATAAGATGAGACACATTATGATCATCATGATCCATTGACTAATGGCTTTCAAAGTATGATCAGGGAACTGTGGGTACCAGAAAAATCAGAGATGTTTGTTGACCAAAAAAAAAAAAAAAAAAAAAAAAAGAAAAACAGAAAAGAAAAAAAAAAAAAAAAAAAAGGAATGACTGACAAAAAAAAAAAAAAAAAAAAAAAAAAAAAAAGTG
>NC_034596.1:30615021-30617713 GCF_900095145.1 Mus pahari
ACACACACACACACACACACGCACACACACACACACATATTCCCTATGATCAGGTTTGGATACATCATGGCCTTGTACAAATCCAAGCTCCATAGAGTGCACGTGTTTAAAGGGCTGTTTAAGAAGAAGATCCAGATGCTAGGATGCCCACAAAGTCTGAAAGGCCATTCACAAAAACAGTCTGACAGGCATTTTGTAGCCCACAGTTCTTCTTTAAACCGATTCTCAACACACTTTACATCTAACACAATTAAAGCGTTGGGTTAGAAAAATATAAAACAGAACTGATCCAACTGAGGTTATACCAATGCCAAAGTTTCAGCTATGCACATGTACACAGCTGCTGGATAAAGATCAAATGGTGTTATAGTCAAGAAGTCTTAAAACCCCTGGAGGTAGAGACGCTAAAAGGCAACTGGTTAAGCATTTATTACAACTGACCTTGAGTGATTTTTATAGAAAAGATGACTTGGGGAATAGAAAGCTTCATAAAAATTACAAAAGCGCTTCCTTCTTGCAATGTGCAAGATACACATTCTTGCAAGGAAAAATTAATCCAAAGCAAAGTGCTTCAAGAGAATTAGATATAACTGAGTTTGGCTGTATTAATTAGACATAACTGGGTTTGACTGTATTAATACTATATTCCAGGAGTACAGAGGCTCTACCAAGTCCCCCTTGTCCTTGTTGCCTCCCCTTCAGGACTCTAGTCCCCTTTTCCTTTGTGCACTGCTTGCCTGCACTTGCATCCCCACGCCACATATACACAGCATGTGCATAAATGTGTGTGCATACAAGTATTAGATGTCACTGTCCTTCCTATACCATCTGTGTAGATGCTGTCTAGTCCCCCTTCCTAGGGAGACAAGCATCTGATTTGGTGTGGGAACAATTAAAACAATGATTACTCTATTCTCAAAGCACCCAAATGTCCCAAATTAAAAATCTAAATAGCAATCTTTCACATTCACAGAGCACTAATGTCCAGGGTTTGTGTGTTTTAAACAAGCTAAGAAGGCATTAATTTTACAACCCATTCAACATATAATTAATTCTACAAAGAAATAAAAATCTTCCCAGGAAGAGGACATAAGGGAAATGAAGTGAATGGCACTTTGGTGTTTTCACTGTATGAAAGGCATTGTGGACACACAAATCACCAGCAGTATCAACAAATAAAAGGTGCATGCATGCTCGCCTCACACCACAAAGGAAAACACTTGTCCATTTGCACACCACGGCAATTTCAGCCTGGGCGACTGCAAAACCTAGGGTTTGGTCATACTATGTCAACACGCGTGTGTGTCTGGTGTGTCAGGGAGAGGTGGGACTCGCCAAAAGCAGCTATTTAAGACAATCCCTTCCTCTCCCATTCATTCTTTCTAGCTTCAGTGTCTGGCGTGGTCCTTAGTTGCTCGCTGGCTTTTCATTAAGACAACCGACAAAGCTCTTAGAACTTCCCATGGTGTTATTTTTTTTTTCCCCACACACTTTAAAAAGAACATCAAAATCATTCAATATATGTTTTGTATCTTTTTTTTTTTAAGAAAGAAAATCATTGGCCTATTTCCTCATGCCAAAGACCCCCTAGGTATCAGGCTAAATATGCTCCTTTGTTATATGTCCAAAAATATCTCCACCACATGGTATTGGAAAAACTGGAAAATAAATTATTCGTATTCCAAGAATGTCACAGCTATTACCGTTAATTTGTTTTACCTCAGCGAGTCCGATTTCACACTCTTCTCACTGAGTCCTACATGCTTCGCCCTTTCTCCCAGAACACTCCATTAATAAATCTAAAGGGCTGAAAAGAGGCCGCCAAGCGCCCTTCATGCACAATGGTACTCGCGGAGCCTGAGACACCTCCAGCCACGGGAAAGTTAACGATTCAGCAAGATGCCCACCCCAAATCGCCCCGGAAAGAGAGGTGACAGAGGGGCAGCGGGAGCGCAACCTCTCTTTTCCCCACCTCCAGAGAAAGGGAGGGCATGACAAGAGAGCTGAGTAGGAAGGTGGGCGAGTGGGAGCGACCGAAATGGGTGCTGAGGGGGTGGGCGGAATGGAAAGGTGGAGAGCACGGGGAAGGTGGGGAGCTCGGCCCGGGGTTCAAGAGCAAGGCGGGGTTCGAGAGTGAGGCGGACGCGGCGGCCGGGACTCGGGGCGCGAGGGGGCCGGTCCTCACCGTTGAACGCCCCTGCTTCCGCGGCCTCCTCCTCCTCGCCGTTCTCCGAGTCGGAGCGCATGGGCTCCTCGGCGAAGTTGACACCTTTACTGGGGGTGCCGCCCCCGGCGGCTGCGCCCGCGTCCCCCCAGGTCCTGCCCTCATGGCCGAAGCGCGCGGCGCCCTTGCGCTCGTTCTCCTGCTGCAGCCGCGTGAAGTGCTGCAGCGCGAACTCCAGCAGGTCGGCGGGCTGGTGCCTCAGCACCTCCACCGTGAAGCCCTGCAGCAGCTCCGTGAGCCCCGCGGGGATCTCGATGCTCATCCTGCCCGTGCACGCCGAGGCGCCTGGACGCCGCCCTCGCCCCCTATCCGCGGTCCGATCTCGGGCTGCGCGGCCCCCGAGTGAGCGCCCCGGGCGCTACCGGCTGCGAGCGCGGCGCACTGGGCCCCCGGCGAGGCTGCTCCGTGCGGCGGCAGCGGCAGAGCGAACACAGCCCGGGGAGGGTTGGCAGCATCTCCGGCTCCTCC
>NC_034596.1:30617749-30651335 GCF_900095145.1 Mus pahari
ACAGCCAGCTCGATCACGGGGACGCCGCAGGACGCGGCGGGGATCACCCTCCCCCCTCCTGGACCGCGGCCGCGGCGGCGGCGATTCTCCGCCTCGCCCCCCCCCCGCCCGGCGCCCCGCCCCCGCCCGCGCGCCCACGTGATCCCCGGAAACCATGGCAACCGGGCGGGCGGGAGCACTGCCGCCTCTCAAGTGGCCTCCGGGCGGAGGCAGCCGGAGCCCGGGGCGTGGGGCTGGGGCCGCGCGCTCCACCTGAGCTCCCTGAACAAATCCCACGCATCTTTCTCCCTGTCCCACGCAGAGTTGGTGCGGCGCGATTCCTGCTGAAACTTCAGCCTTCATCTTGGTGGCTTTTCCTTTTCCTAGAATCCAACCTCAAGAGAAACGTGCATGGTGTCTTTTGTTAGTCGCACTGCCTTACTGGTTCTCTTCTGGATAAAAAGAGATGCTGCCACTTGTTTGTTACAACATTTTCTTTCACTGGGCTTAATTCCGCCTTTTAGCCTCCTGGCTGTGATGGTTTGCCTTACAGATGCTCTGCCACTCTGTGCTTAGTACATTTCCTACTGGTTACTGAGACAAAGGCCGCATTTATTGTGAAGCACTTACCTAAGTTAGTTGATACCCTTCAGACAGGATACAGGGTAGTCAGGGCAGATGGACAGACAGACAGCAAAGAGTGCATTACCTGATTAGCCTCTTGTTGCTTATTTAAAAAAAACCTTTCCTGACACTTTGCGTCATTTCAATTAAATCTCCAAAATTTGAATATAGCAATATAAAGGAAAACTACACATTTGTGCTTTTTAAAGGAAGCCCTTGTCTTTAAAACGAGCCTATTCTGAGAATTTTGAAACAGAAAAAAATTTTTTGCCAAATTAAACGCTGTTTAAATGCACATACTTTACTTTCTACGATGCCCGTTCCATTGTAAGGCAGTCCATGTGCAAACTCACTTGAGTTTTATTTTATTCTTGAGTTTTATTTTATTTTGTTTATTTTATTTCTTGAGTTTTATTTTATTTCCTTACTTATTCTCACTTACCTTTCTGGCCACACAAAAGAGAAAATATGTGACTCACGAAACCCAAAACCTAGAAATCAAAAATATCATTTCATTTTATTTTTTTAATGCTTCTTACCCATTTGTTTACAATGTTTATTTATCTTGTATTTTCCCATAAGAGAATTCATTTCTCAAGTGCAATTTCTTAACCTAGTAATAATAATACTGGGGTGTGTGTGTGTGTGTGTGTGTGTGTGTGTTTTAAATAACATACTTCTAAATTGTAATTGTGGAGTGTGTAAGAAATAAACTCAGGAAAATGTGGTCTTCACATGAGGCCATTTGGGACACAGTATTAGTCAAGTTCTCTACCAAAATGGTTTACAGATCCAATAATCTAAGATGTATTCCTATCATGTTTCTTCATTTATAATTATGTTTACATGAACTATGTTTGCCATTGTTCAGATGCAGCAGATAATGCACAGAATACTAGTTAAGACAAGATAGGATTTTATTTATCTTTGCGGTCCTCAATGGTCATCAAGAATCCTTGCTCATTCAAGCTCATTGCTGTGTAATTCTGACTTTGTGGCTTCTGCACCCCCAGTCATTTCCTCTAAGTCAGCTAACGGGAAAGTGGCGAAGAGAAAGGAGCACCCTTCCCGCAGCAAACACTCCTCATCTTTTCTTTTGGCTACAACTTCTGGCCACATACTTTTTATTTTCTGAAAGTGAAAAACGGTACCTCCCAGCCCATGTGTTCTTCCACAGAACAACTTTACCATTCCTAAGCCCGGAGTGCAACCCGAGTGGGATTGTGACTGCCTTGGCCAGTGGTGCATTTAGAAGTCACTCTAGCCCTCTGGTAGGTGCCTGACCAAAGTTCTGACCCATGGAGTTGGTGAACCCTTAAAAAAAGGAGGAGGTATATGCTAGCCTTGAAATTTTGGGATAGTTTGTTGCACAGCAATAGCAATTAAATACTACAAAAATTTGGGGAAAATAATCTTTATTTTGAGCAGTTATGTGCAAGCAAATGCTTAGAGGTGGAGGAAAACCAAGCATGGGAACAATTATTAGTCTGTTGATGTTCAACACCTTTCTCAAGGACAGAGGAAGCAAGGAAACACATTTTCAAGTATCGTCCTCCAACACGGGTTTTTAACTTCATAGATTTCTTATACAGGGTGTGCTGGATGGCTTGCTTTCATTAGCCACGATGCCGGGAGCTCCCCTTGCTTTAGAGCTGTAGAAGTGACTCAGGCATGAAATTAGTAATTGGATTAAATGACCTGTTGTTGGTCTCTCGTTCTGGGAGGTTTCCAAGAGAATAATACTAAGGGCAGATATGTTGGCTTTAAACCATCCTGGCAATCAGCACTCTGGTAATTTTTTGTTTGCATCAAGTTTTAAGCCAATAACCATGACCTCAAAAGGAAAGGCTTCACTCTCATGTTCCCATTATGCTACACTAGAAATGTTCTCAGAACAAATTTTCACTTCTCAAATCCTGTTCAGGCTTTTAATCGCCGCCACATAATCTTTGGGACAATGTTTTATGATTTCCTTCATTTTAAAGATACTTGCTTTTGAATGTTTGAGTGTAATGACAGCGTTTTACAGGGACTACTCATCTGGAATTCTTTAAAAGAACATCACTGGTATTGACTCTTTGGTTGTTGATTTACAAAGCAATTTGCACTTGTTTCTCAGAGGATCAGACTAGCTGCAGTTGCAAAAGGATTTAAATGCTCAGCACTGAAATGCAATAAAAATGCTACCAAGTTTATTTCTGCACAGAAAAATTGGACAGAGATATCAAATCGCTTTAATGCAACTGCTTAAAACAAGGCACTATCAAAGGGAAGTTTGGGCAAGGTTTACAATGAAGAATAATAACTATGGTCAATCAATCACTTAGCATTTCTTATCAATAGTTAAGGTGTATCTTGATCAAATAATTATGGTATAAGAAACAGAAATGTACTCATAGAAAGAGGAAAATTAAAAGAAATAAAAATATGCATATGGGAACCGTGGTTGCCCAAGGCTTTGGTGTTATACCTTCGGCATTTCGTCAACGACTATGGTTTTGTTAGATCTATTAAGTTCTCAAGAAATCAAATCCACCTAAATGATCTTGACCATCTTGTAGATTACCTGACCTTGACTGTGGTGGTCTAGTAAGTGCAGCCACTGGGATGTAGGATGAAGATGTAGCAATATACATACTTGACATGGCCTGCCTTATCTACTGAAAACGGTGGATTATAAGTGTTATAGACAACTCACAACATGTCTGCCAAAAGTGACCTCACAGTCTAGAAATCCTAGAGTTTGGACTAATCAATGTAAAATATTGAATCTCTAGATGCAATTCTACAGGGTTATGTCTAGAAGACTAGAGGCTCTCAAGTTCTAGAAGAATCTGATTTTCTAGGAGGCTGATTAAAATGCTGGTGCTACAGGACATGCCCCACTTTCAGAATCAATAGATCAAGGTGGAGCCTAAGAACTTATGTGTTGGGGCAGGTGTGGTGGTGATGGTGGTGCAGAGGAAGGCAGATCTCTGAGTTCAAGGCTTGCATGGTTGTAGGCCAATTCAGTCTCAAGCAAAACCAAACAAAACAAACAAAAAACCTGAGCAAACCAAACTAAATAAAAAGGCTCTTATTTTGAGCAGAATAAATGTTAACTCCTTCTGTAATTCTATTCTTCAATTGATCCTGAAAAGTTAAGGTGATTTCAGAAAGCATCCATGAGTCTGTCCTTAAACATCATGTTTTACAAATAGAATGTGAGCTTCCTTTTGAAGAAAAGATGAGACACACATTTATCTCTGTTTTTAAAAAACCCCATCAACATAATAGTTAAAGGGATGAGTAGGGGGAATCTCATAAGCAGAAAAATAATAGAATCCCAATAAAATTAAAATAACTGCTTTAAATTTACTGTCTTAAAAGGAAAAAAATTCTGGCACGTGCTTGAAGATGTTATATTAAGTTGAATAAGCCAGTCCTAGGAAAATAACACTGTTTGGGTCTACAAATACAAGGCAAATAAAACCATCAAAATTTGTAGAAACAGAAAGAAGGGCAGGTTGCCAGGGGCTGGGGACAACAGAAGGCCGACTTCTCGTTTTAGTGGGTAAAAAGCTTCAGTTTTGTAAGAAGAAAGGGTTTTGGAATTGGTTGTATAACAATGTGAATATATTTAACTGCTGGATTGTATTCTTAAAATGGATAAAGCAGCAATTTTGTACTGTTTATTTTTTCTAGTGAATTCAAAAATATATTCTATTAGTTCTTTAACAGTGTCAGACAATGTATTTTGAATTTTGATCATATTTACTCTCAGTTCCTCCCTTGAATCCTCTCAGCCATACTCCAACCTGGCTACACCTCCCCTTTCCTCACAGTTAATTTTTAATGGAAAATTTAATCAGAGAAAGACAACAGAAAAGAGACAAAAGCAAATGAGAATTGTCTACTCCAACTTTGAACATACCTAACCAAACTAGAGAGAGCAGAAAGGTGGGCCTGGGTGAGGACTCAGCAGGAGGGAGCCAACAGGGAGGACCACTTCTGTCTCACTGAGCAGAACACTGAAGCACTGGTACCTATGGAGGGGTAGAGGTGACAGGGTGTGCTGAAGGACAAGGTCCTGATGCCACTGTCCTGCCTCCAGACCCTGTGTCTCCTAGTAGGTCAGTGACTGCTCCTTCCTCCTCTGACTCACCAGACATCACTGCTCCTGCAATCCCTCCTGAGGCAGCACAATTTCCTCTCCAACTAAACTATCCTAAGGCAAGCTGACTGGGATGTCCCCTGCTTCTTGCCTCCTGCTAGTCAAGCCCTGAATAATCCTCTCTCCTGCGTGGGAGTACTAACTCTGACTCCCTTCTAACCAATAGAGTATGACAAAAGAGATGAATTAAAGTCTCAAAGCAGTCGGTTTTCAATTAATCAAAAGGGAGATTATCTTGGGCTTGACTTAATCAGGGGAAAGCAATTAAGAAGGAACAGGTTTTCTGTGTTAGCTCCTTGCTAAGGGAGCCCACAGAAACACTTTATCCCCTTAACTCATAGAGCATCACCTTTTCTCTGCTCTTTTTCTGTCCCCAAAACTGATCTTTCTGCTGTCCTGTAAGTGAACATGCCTTACCCTCCTGCCCCCTAAATATTGAAGCACCCCAACATCTCTTGTCCATATTCCCTGAGCGATCTTATAAAAACCCAGCAGCTTTAACTACCATTTCTATACAAATGATTCTTGGGGTGGTAGTGGAGAGGGACCACTGTAGCTGCCACTTGGCAAGTCTAGGTATCATAGGGGCTCAATGCAGGAAATGAAGGACACATCGCAGGAAGTCCTGAAGGAGAAAGAATCAATAAGTGATCTAATGTGTTTGGTCATGTCCATCTCTGAAGCAGTCTGGGGAGCAAGTAAGCAATAGAGTGAGAGAAAAACTAGACAACTGAAAACAGTGCAATCCACTCTGAAGAAAACAAAGTTATCACAGGATACTTCATAGCTTAGCCGTAAGTAGTATTTATATAATCATAAGGTAAAATGTGAGTATGGAAACCACCAAAAAGTATAGTATAACATTCCCTCTCTTTCTCTCTCCACTCTCCTCTCTTTTCCTCCCTCTCCCCCCTTTCCTTTCTCAGGGTATATGTGTGTGTGTGTGTGTGTGTGTGTGTGTGTGTGTGTGTATGTGATACTGTTCGATTTTGAATTTAAAAAAAACAGCAAATCTTGATATTCTGTAATGCGTAGTCAATGAGAATTCTAAACCTGAGAATTAAGAAATAACAGCATACAATCGTCAGAAACATGTCACTTAAACAGCAAGAGAAATAGCTTGCAAGGCAGTGCAAGAAGTGGGAATGGCACGCTGCCTGCCCGAATCACTTTCTACAGTAAGGATGAGGTTACGAGGACCCTTCATGGCCAGGTCTCTGAAAGCATGACACAAACATGCTGCAGTTTCTGTATCGAGGGGATTGAGGTGCTCCTTGAGTGGGAATTCCCAGCTGCACCTTCAAGTTTCAGGATTCACTTTTAACAGGCCAGGGTCCTCACGGGACTCTCTAAACACCCTCTGCTTTTCTCAGTTGAACATTTATGAAGCTCCCCTTTGTTTCATAATATCATGTTCTATTTCAGTAGTTTCCTCTTTGGCCCAACTTCTCTAACAGAAGTACCTCCATTGCACTGGTGAAACTCAAGATTCCTGGGTGTAGAATTCTCTTCTTAATCTGTTTCCCCGTGGGGGTAGAATGTGCCTTGTTTTGTGTGCTTGGCCTTCTTAGAGTAAATGTGTGCTTTGTTTGGAAAACAGTTTGCCATTTACCCTACTTCAAGGTCATAGTATCTTTTGTTTGTTGAACTGTGTGGTCCACTAAACTCTGTTTAGTCTTTCTCAGGGGTATCTATCAGAACACAAGGGATCCTTGGGAGTGTCTAAATCGTGTGGTATTTACCATTTTGAAGATAAACTTACTTTTCCCAGTTTTTTCAGTAAGGAAATTCTAGAGTGATAAAAACATGTAAGCCAGGTCTACGTAGCACACAGAAATAGCTACCTTCTCTTACTGGACACATAACATCTCTGTCAGCTGCACGTTATACCCTAATGATTTCGATCATACATGATAGTCTGTGCTGGCATACTTTGGCAGATGGCTGAAAAGCACATAAGATTTGTGTTCGGCTTTTAACCACACAACCCTCACCTTTAACTGCTGGAAGGTTATGGATGACTGTGTTACCTCCACCTGACACTCAACAACCCATTTGTTTGAAATGAACATCAAGCTTTGTCTCTTAGAATGAGTATTCCTCCCTCTTTTATTCTCTGGCTCTATAAACGGCATCCTGACATCCTGACACTGCCCTAGACTCTCAAAGTCAGTGTTGACTTTTGTGGACCACCCTCCTGAGTGGATGAGCTGTCATGTCCTGTTGAGTCTACTCCCTGTGTCCCTCATGTCATTGTCCATCTCAGTGAGCTCGGACTGATATAACAAACATGGGGTGGCTTGGACAACAAAAGATTATTTCCTTATCATTTGGGAGGATAGAAGTTCAACAACAGGGTCCCTGCCTGGGTGAGTGCTGGTGGGGTTCTCTTTTGACTGGGAATGTGTTTGCCTGACTTTTTCATGTTATATGTACATGAAAAGAGAGCACTCTGGTGATGCTTTCTCTTCTCAGGCTACCAGTACTGTTGACTAGACCCTTATCCTTATGGCCGTGTTTTTTCCTACCTCTGCACTAAACGCCCATTTCCAAATATGACCACAATGAAGAAAACAGTTTCAGTGTGAGAATTTGGAGGGTGTGGGAATTGACATAATTTGGTGCAAGCCATGTCCTTCAATGGGTCTTTGTCACCATCCTCCAAGACTGTGATCTGCTAATTAGCCCTCTTGTTTCCAAGTCTCTTTTATTACTACTTATGCATTACTTGAGAAATCTTTTCTATTTTTGTTTACATCATTTTCTGCATAAACAGAGAGAGAGAGAGACAGAGACAGACAGACAGACACACACATACACACACACACACACACACACAGAGAGAGAGAGAGAGAGAGAGAGAGAGAGAGAGAGAGGAATAAACCCTCCTCTGGCTTTCTATTATGTGGAAGATAAAGGCAATCTCATAATTACGAATGATAAACTGATTATGTCTAATTCCCAG
This sequence comes from Mus pahari, assembly GCF_900095145.1. Taxonomy (NCBI): domain Eukaryota; kingdom Metazoa; phylum Chordata; class Mammalia; order Rodentia; family Muridae; genus Mus; species Mus pahari. Next base: position 30,625,471 of record NC_034596.1, read on the forward strand.
CTTTAGCTCAGACTCCCCTTACTTCACCACCAACACGCAGAGACACTGTCACTTCTCTGACCAGGGCTTCTCAATTTCCTATGCCTGAAATGTCACTTACCATGTCTGTCCACTTGGAAATCTTCATCTGCCTTGCCCATTCATAAATCTGACCTTTGGTTAAATGCGACAATACAGATGTTCTCATGATTACTTCTGATGCTATGACCAGACGTAATCATTTCCTATTCTGAGAATTCACTTCTGTTTTATACTTTTTTAATTTTTACTTGTGGAAAAATTTAGTCTGTCTCTGGAAACAAATCTGGGAGAAAAGACTTATTGCCTGGCTTGTTCATGGTTGCAAGATGATTCTTTTTCTTTTTTCTTTTTTTTTTTTAATAAATGTTATCTGTATTTATTTTTTATTATGGGTTATTTTTATTTACATTTCAAATGTTATCTCCCTTCCCAGTTTCCCCTCCAAAGCCCCCTGTCCCATCCCCTCCTCCCTGCTTCTATGAGGGTGTCCCCCACCCACCCACCCACCTACTTCCACCTCCCTGCCATGGCATTCCCCTACGCTGGGGCATGGAGTTTCCACAGGACCAAGAGCCTCCCCTCCCATTGATGCCAGATAAGGCAGTCCTCTGCTACATCTGCAGTTGGAGCCAGGGGTCCCTCTATGTGTACTCTTTGGTTAGTGGTTTAGTCCCTGGGAGCTCCAGGGATGGGGGAGGTTTCGTTGGTTGATGTTGTTCGTCCTATGGGTTTGCAAACCCCTTCAGCTCTGCAGGAGGATTCTTACAGGACTTATACAAAGTGCTGATGTTCAGGGAACCATAATTTATGAAAGGGGATTAGTATATTTCATACTCAAATGGACACAAAATAATCTTAAATTTTAAGGTAACCTAATTGAAATTATATTTTTATTTCAAGTGTTTGGTCATTTTACTTTTCTCAGGCTTTGACAAAATATCTTATTGAAGAAGGGTTTTTGTTGCTAAGTATTTAGAACCATTGGTTTTATTCAGCGCCTTCATTTTCTACATGAGGATAAATGGAGATTCAAATTGGACTTCCCAAGGTTTCCCAGTCACTTAGTGGTAGAATTAGGATCAGTAGAATATATGCACACAATTAACTGTAAATCTACTTAGTAACCATATCCTTTTCAAAGATGTTACCTTGCTACACAGAAATGAAGAGAATCACTTTGAGGAATCCTAACAACTCAAGGAACACCTAGGGTTCCATCTTGGTGACTCCTTTTCTGTAGACACTGCTGGTAGAAAGCCATAGCTGTTGGAAGGATTCTGTTTTCTCGGGAAATATGTTTTTCACCATAGATTCTATGGGAATAAGGGTGCTTTAGGAGGATAGATGTTTAAAAAAAAACATGAAATTTATAAAATACAAACAGATACTGAGAGAATATTTGGACAAATAGAATTGTTTGGGATTTCTTGGGGACGATATGAAAGTAAGATCATCATTATTTAGAATACCAACACAGCTTTATCGTCTACTTGTATGCACTGGCATGCATGATAAAATTAAAAACTTTCGAGGTGTCGGAGACTGAACCTAGAGCTTCACCATGCTAGCCAGACATTCCTTTAATTGGCACTGTCCTACCCCCTCACCCCCTTTCTACTTTTTATTTTGAGATATAAGGTCTCCTTGAGCTGCCTAGAATGGCCTTGAACTCACTCGATAGCCCACGAAGGGCTTGAATTTGAGATTCTCATACCTTTGACTCTTGAGTAGCTAGGATTAGAGGCCTCTACCATCAGACCTGGCTCTAAAGTAAATGTTATACTCGTGTTTCTAACTGGTGCTACTCTGTGATTTGTTCTGGAGGTTTCTCTTAAACCATGTCTTATTTTTACAAGGTCTCCCCCCAAGTGAGGAAGGGTTGAAGGAGTGTTTGGTGCTAGCAAAAGTATCATTTGTACTGCAATGTTACTTTACAGCAGCAGTTCAGGCTTGATAGTCACACAGCCTGCCAGGGCTTCTCTCTGTGTTTAAATAGAACCTGCCACCTTTAAAGAGACCCATGGACTATGCCTTTGGAGGTGTGCAATAATCCAGAGAGGATGGAAAGCTTTTAGGTAGGCAGTCAGGGCTTGAGTTTGTCATCAGTGAGAATAACAATACCATTTCAGGGACACTATTTCATGGACCAAGTTATGGGTTTAGATTATATTTCTCACTTTCGTTGCCTATCCCAATGAATCAGAAATATTAATCCTGAAAGCTGCACCAAGAAAACGGATAAGAATAGCCTTGGAAGATATTTGAGATGCAGCCATTTTCCAGGATTAAAAAATATGGAGACTTGGCTGTTTGGCATACATTAAGGAGTGTTTTTTGTAATTGATGTATGTAGTAGCTCTCTAAAAGTGGATACACCTATGAACTCAATGTTACTTACAGTACTTACTCTGATTTAGACACTATACTAGGGGCTGGCATTACACAGAAAGATCATTAGGCTAAAACAAAAATGCTCCTGTCTACAGTCAGATTGGGGAAATAAGCATGAAGCAAACAAATAGGAAATAAATTACTAGGCTATGAGGAAAAGGAGGACATTCTAAAAGAATACCCTAGAAGAGTTCCCTGGGAAAGGTGATTGCAAATGTTCCATCTGTTGATTGCTGGGGTAAGGCTTGGGCCCGCCATCATTCCCCATTAGATAGAGCAGGAAACAGTGGTCAGTAGGGTGCTTTAGTGAGAGCAGCTGATGCCATTATGCCGAGCTGGCTCAGATTCATCATCCCCACCCACCCAAAGCAGTTAGCAAAGCAGCCATTCTCCATAGGGCTGCCACATCTAAAGCACCTCCCGCTCCCCACAGCTTGCAGGGTTGGTTGGTCATCCCAGATGGCTTAATTGCATAATTTCGAGAGCCTCTAATGCTAACGGGAAATGGGACACAGGTCAGCATTACTCATGAAAAAAACCATAGTTGACAATATTTTTTACTCTTAAGCTAACAATGCTTCACTCATACACCTTAAACATGTTCCCTTTTAAAACATTCAGAAGTTTGATATTAAAAAGGGATAAGATGTGAGACATTCACAACTATCTTTTTTATTATTATTATTTGATATTTCTTTCTTTCTTTATTATTATTATTTTCTTTATTTACATTTCAAATGCTATCCTGAAAGTTCCCTATAAGCCCACCACACCCCTGCTCCCCTACCCACCCACTCCCACTACTTGGCCCTGGCCTTCCCCTGTGCTGGGTCATATAAAGTTTACAAGACCAAGGGGCCTCTCTTCCCAATGATGGCCGATTAGNCCATCTTCTGCTACATATGCAGCTAGAGACATGAGCTCAGGGGGTACTGGTTAGTTCATATTGTTGTTGCACCTACAGGGTTGCAGCCCCCTACAGCTCCTTGGGTACTTTCTCTAGCTCCTCCATTGGGGGCCCTGTGTTCCATCCAATAGCTGACTGTGAGCATCCACTTCTCACAACTATCTTTATCAAATGCCAATTTTTCATTGTTTACATATATTAATGTGTATCGTCAATGAGACTCTCCTTATGTTTATTATCCACACTAATCAACAAACATAACCTAAACATGAATATCCCCTCCAATTCATTTTAATATTATTCTAATTAACTTTCATTTTTACTCATTAGAGAGAGATTTTCTCCCCAAAGCATAGTTGCACTAGTATTTGGGGGCAAATCATTCCTTAACATTCTAAATGATTTCTGTATTCTTGTGCGATGTTCGCTGCACAACTGTAAACTGCATCAATCCATTTTCCATCTTCAACTTTTTATTTATAAATAACAGTTCTCCGAATGGAAGAACTCTGCTCTTCATTCAAGGCAGAACACTTGGGTGCTTGGCTTTCCGTTAAGATGAGAGAGAGAGAGAGAGAGAGAGAGAGAGAGAGAGAGAGGACTGTTTCTAAGCTTATCCATCTTCCTACAAACTTGGACCATAAACATCTGGTTTTGAGCTTTTTCCTATTGAGGCATAATTATAGAGAACTATGGCTTTTTATTACTGTGACAAACAGCATGACCAACATGAACCTGGTGAGGAAGTTTATTTCATTTCACAGGTCACACTTGATCACTGGGAGAAGTCAGGAACTCGAGGCAGGAACTGATGCAGAGGCCATGAAGGAGTGTTGCTTACTGACTTGTTCAGTCTGTGTTCTTACATTGCCAGGGACCACCTGCCCAGAGGCGAGACCACTCACAGTTGGCTGGGCCCACTCAGGTCAAGAAAATGCCCTACAGTCTTGCATACAGGCCAGTCTGCTGAGGCAGTTTCTTAATTGTGATGCCATCTCCCAGATGACTCTTGCTTGTTTCAAGTTGACAAAAAAGCTAACCACAGAGTAATAAACCTTAACCTTGTAGAAAAAGCCACCACTGAGAGAAGCCAAGTGTCTGACTTCTACAACAACAGTAACAACAACAACAACAACAACAACAACAATTCTGTTTCTACAAACTTGATCCTTAAACACTGGAAGTGTCCTTTTCACTAACTACCAACTTCCGAGAGCAGTGACGTCACACTTGGTCTATTCTACCCCTGCAGTAAAATGGGTCTCAGTTGGTCCATCTCACAGCTTCTAAGTAGTGTGAGTCTGTCACTGTGAATCCACTTGTGTCATCCCCACCACCGCCAATATTTTCGACTTTACACTAACGTATCCCTTTAGTCATTTAATCCTTTTCAGCCTTCAAAAGCTTGACCATGCCCCGTGATTTGTCACGCTGGTACAGCCTAGGCCTGAGGAGTGTTTCTTCTTTGAAGCTTCAGAGGAAGCCGATGAAGCTCCTGAGTAGCAGGAGCTGCGCAAAAGCCAGAGAGTAAGATAATAACTTCACTTCAAACTTATTCTTGGGTGTCTTTGTTTCCCGGAGTAGAACTGGATACTAAGGTTCCCTATAGGTGAAGACTTGCGGTTTTGTTTGTGTCTGAATAGAAACAAAAGAAACACCTTTTGTTTGTGTCTGAGTTCAAAACTCCGGGGCAAGAAAACTGCTGTCTCAATATCCTCCTCATTCAGTGGCTCTTCTAGTTGCACTTACTGTTTTAATTTTTAAGAAGGGAGATTGCCAGCATAGCCCTCCCCTCCACAAGCTGTGTGGTTGAATTTCCCCCGCGTGGGGAAATCACAGGTCAGCACATCTGGAGTGCCTTGCAGAGGAAAGCCACCTTTCAGCTCCCAGTGTCTCCCCTGGTGTCTTCCCTGCCAGGTAAGGAGGGTCCTTTGTTTTACCGGTTGAAAAGTCATATTCTCGTGATTTTAACGAAATTTTTCTTTTCTTTTCTCATTTTTTAAAAAATATTTTTATCCTTCACCGCCTCAGTCTCTCTATAGTTGTTTATACTGACTCGAGACCTACATATTTGTCACCAAAATGAAAACAGAATCCATCTGTCCCTGTCATCCTTATAATAATATTATTCTTGTAGGCTAACAACTTGCATATGCACTTTCTCTTATTTATATACAATACTGGCCTTAAACCTGAAATTCAGTTTAAAAGGGGTATAAAAGGGGTATTTTAGCATAAAGAAAAGCTAGAACCTCTCAGATTTCTAATATTGACAGATAGTAAATTGCTATTTTTTTTTAAAAAGAAATTTTGAAACATACTTCTGTTTTTTGGTTGTTTTTTTTTCCCTCCCTCCTTCCCGGGGTTTTCCTATAATAACGCAAACCACCTTGAGCATTTCTAATTCCGCCTCTTTATATTTATAAACCGTTGCTCTTCCATAAACATTAGATCTCTGCTCTCTGATAGCCCTCTTCCTTCACTGATTCTGCACAGAGATTTTTTTTTTTTGCTTATTAATGTTTCATTAGCATTTTCCCAGGCGGTATATTTTCAGCATTTCTATTGTTATGCATATTACAGCGGGTTGCATGAATATTCGTGCCTTATTTCAAGCTTTCTCTGTAAAGCATGGGAATTCTAATCACATTTTTGCCTAGCGTTTTTTTGTATATTTCACAGTTAGAAGGGAGCCCAAAGACTGGCTCTATTTTTAGGAGGTTTATGCCTCATTGTATTGATGATTATCTCTTAATACAAAAGCACTCGTTCCAGCTCTTTTTAGGGGCTCTCTTATTGGCTTTATAAGCCTCAAAGTTCCTTCCTAGCATGACTTTAGGCCTTGGGGATCTGCTGACACTGACTACAAGTAATATTTGCAATAAAATTATGGAAGGGAAGTTGGTCAGAATTCAAAGCCACTGAGTGCCTCTGAAGACTGCAGTGCTGTTAACTTCTTGACGGAGATGGGAAAGTCACCAGTGCCATGAATTTCATTTCCATTTCCCCGGAATCAAATCAAATTTATCGGCCAAAGCCTTCTCCAACAGGAGGGGGCATATTGCAAATGGAGGTATAGCCAGCCAGTTCCAGGAACTCTGTTTTCAACTTTATTACGTTCCCTAATGCTCAGACGGTTGCCTCTGCCACTTAAACTCCAGCCTTCCCTTAGGAAAACAAACAACACAAGCTTGGAGCATCAGACGGAGTTTCAATTTTATCCCAATTTCTTTCATAACCAAGAGGTGGAGTGTATGGCAGTAGAACTCGCTCCGCCCTCCCCGCCCCCATCCCCCCCTCCGTTTATTCTTGCAGACTTCTCTTTTCCTTGTAAACTCTGCTACTGTGTCCAAATTTTATTTTCACCCCTTCTGTTAGATTGCATCACTGACAAAATACTTGAGGAGGGGAAAACCTCTGCAAGAAAGGAAAGGTATATTTAGACTCGGGGCCTCCGAGGTTTCAGGGTCAGCTGTTTTTATTGCAATAGGCCTGCAGGGAGACGATGGAGCATCAGGGTGACAGGAGATTGGAGAGAAGAAGCTGCTGGTTGGGGACAGAGAGACAGAGTGAGGAAAGGCCAAAGATAGGTCATACCCTTCAAGGGTCTTAGTGACCTTTCTTAGTGACCTGCCTCTCCTCCAATCAGCTCCCACCTTCCAGGATTGCTACCACTCCCTAGTGGTCCCTTCAGTAGCTCATTCCATTGACATCCTAGTGTCCTCATGGATCTGTTCACATCTCCCAGAACCTTACCCCTGAACACTGCATTAGGTACCAATGCCTTCCCCACATGAATGAGCCTTGGGTGGGAGGGGCCACGTCCTCTCCAACAAATAGCATTTCTGTCTACTCTGAGTGAAGTCTTTCTTGTGCTGGTGCCGTATTTTTTTTTTTTTTAAGCTTTTACAAACATGCCTCCCTTTCTTCATTTCAATGATCCAGTCTCTCTGATGAATCCTGGCTTTCTGGCTGCCTCCTGAGTGTCACACAGAATTCCCCTCCCCCCCACCCCCCACCCCCCACCCCCCACCCCACTTGCCTTCCCTGTTTTATCTGACCTCTCACCAAATTTACTCCTGGATTTCTACAGACTGTGGTTTACCCCGCGCACCATTTGGAAACTTTTTCTATTGTAAAACATTTTTTTCCTTGTGTTCTTCCAGAAGCCATGACATTCTGGGCTCCAAATCTGTTGCTTTGGCAATTTATCAGGTGTGTGTGTGTGTGTGTGTGTGTGTGTGTGTGTGTGTGTGTGTGTTAGCTATCCTGAGTGAATTTTACTGGTGATGTGTAAGAATGTTTCATGGGCAGCATGTTTTTCCGAAGACTTCCTCTGCCTTGCTGTACCCCCCCACACACCTCCCCCCCGTACCCCCCCTCCCGTTATTCCGGCTTAGGGGCTTAAGAGCAGTTTGCAGCATGGTTCTAATTCTGGAGAGTGAAGGTATTGCTGGCACTTCATTTATTTGCAGACTGGAAGCCTGGTTGGAACACAGGTTGATTGTCGACCTCTGTTCCTGTGGTCTTAGAGCAGGGCAGCTCCCTTCCTTGTATACATCTGAAAGAAAGCAAGGGGCAAGTCACGTGTTTTGTTTCATCACCGAATTTGGGAACAACACACCATCCCTTGCATTGTGCAATTCCAAGAAGTGAGCCTGTCCTTAAGGAAAGAACATAGTTTGTCCTCTTGCAAAAAGAAAGAAATTCTATTTAAAAAAGAAAATTACCATGCCAACCTCCATCTTCCTCCTTTTATGGCAAATCTGTTTTGATATTGTTTGCTATTTTATTTCTATTTGTTTGTTTGCTTGTTTTGTTTTGTTTTGAGACAGGATTTCTTGGTGTAGTGCTGACTGTCCTGGAACTCTAGAAACAAGGCTAGTCTCAAATTTGTGGGTCTGCCTGAGTGCTGGGATTAAAGGTGTGTGCCACCACTACCTGGCTTATTCTATTTATTTACTGCGCTAGTCTCCTGTAGGTCAGGCTAGCTTTCATTTTCTGATCCTCCTGTCTCTTCCTCTCCTGGAACTGGGGTTATAGGCTTGGGCTGTTACACCCAGCTCTTTCAATCAATTCTTATTTGATGGAAGGAAACTATAAGGCAACACCAGTATTGACTTCCACTACCAGGCCTCAGTAACGCCCCCAATAGGACTAGAGTAGCAGAAGCCTAAGAACCATATAGGGTTTCTACTGCTGTGATGAACACCATGGCCAAAGCAAGTTGGGGAGGACAGGGTTTATTTGGCTTACTCTTACTGTTCATCACCGAGGGAAGCCAGGACAGAGACTCACACAGGGCAGGGATCTGGAGGCAAGCGCCGAGGCAGAGGGCATGGAGAAGTGCTGCTTACTGGCTTGCTTTTCATGGCTTGCTCAGCCTGCTTTTTTACAGAACCAAGGACCAACAGCTCTGACTGGTGCCACCCATAATGGCCTGGATCCTCACATACCAATAATCAATTAAGAAAATACCCTACAGGCTTCCCTGTAGCCCAATCTTACAAAGGTGTTTTTTTTTTTTCCCAATAATACTCCCTTCTCTCTGATGATTCTAGCTTTTGTTAAGTTGACATAAAACTAGCCAGCACACAACTTACTCCAGTTCCACAGCTGATAAACTCTATGTGGCCTGTCAATCACAGGCCTTACTTGCCCTGGTTTCACTCGTAAGACTTAGGCACTGGTTAACATTCTTTTCTCAATATAAAATTAGATTTTTATTTCTATATTCATCTTATAGGAAATTTTTACTTAACAGTTATTCTTGTCAAAGTAAAAAATGAAATTTCTAGACTTTTGGGATCTCAGTCACTATAAAATACATATGATGATGATGATGATAAACAACTGCTTAAAAAGCCAACATCCTATCATATCAGCAGAATAACTGGGGAATGTTTAGTGAGCATGGTTTCTGATGCTACAGACAGGCTTTTAGGAGCCCTATGCTGGCAGTGCAGAATTTTGATTCAATTCTCTTTCTTCCTTATTTTTGTTTTTCATCTGTAGACCAGGCTGGCCTTGACTTCACTTGTACCTACCTCTGCCTTCCCAGTCTCTCTCTCTCTCTCTCTCTCTCTCTCTCTCTCTCTCTCTCTCTCTCTCTCTCTCACACACACACACACACACACACACACACACACACACACATACACACACACACAACACACACACACACACACACACGCGTGCGCACATACATACACACGGCACAGGGTGGGGGTTACTCTCAGGCTTGTTTTTGAACTGTCTGTGTTGCAGTGTAGGTTGACCTTGAACTCTTGGTTTTCCAAGCTGCATTAAAGGTAAGTGCCACCTGCCTGGTTTTCTTGGTACAAGTCTTTAGGGAGGGACACACCAAGGAGCTGTTACCACTTTGATGGCAAAAAAGGACAAGAGAGATAACTATTCAACAGACTCCACCAGAGACCCTTGACAACAGCAGCTAACTAGTGACCCCTTGTAGAGGGGCTCTATACCTCAACCTCAGTCTCTTTTCCCCCTTTCTCTGTGCTATTGGCCAAAGTCAATCGTACTTACTATAGACTAGATCTAATGAATGAAAATTCATTCATTAAACTCTCAAAATGACTTCAATACTATGCTTCACACATGAATCTAGACATTATTAAACTATGACATATAACATAGCACATATATGACACATATAGCATATATATCATATATGTAACACATATGTATTTATATACTCATATATGATAAAGTCTGATCCTTAACAGGTTTTGAGTACCACATATAATTCAACAATCCCCAGGTTACCTTAGAAGAGGACAAGACTGAGTTGTGACTCTACCTAAGAAAAATTCTATCCAGTGAGTTATAGACAGAAGTGGAAGAGTGTTAGGGAGTACTGATAACTTCACCACAACCTTGCTCATGAACACAGGCATTTTCTTGGAGGTATTTAACGGTGGGGGGACACAGAGGAATGCACAGGGTTCTTGGCACTTTGTAATGTGAGCCTTAGGATCATCTACGTTCCCCTCAGTGTGATCCTGTCCCTGAGCAATCCTCTGAAAGCAGTCAGATGCCTCTAGAAGGACTATGCCAATCACCGCATTCAATTACCCAAATCATTCATATTCATTGTTCTTACTACAAATTAACAATTAAGTGTTCCCAGGATTTGTTAGTTTGGCTGAGGTGTATACATCCCTGATAGGAGAATATGGACCTGGGAACAGACTCAGGAGAGGCCTCTGGGCTTAGAAGGGACAATAAACTCGGGGCAGTGGTGGTCCTGGGAGATCCAACAGATGCCTCCCAGCCTGCACTTGTCCAGTCCTGGAACGACGTCACTGAGGCCTGGTAACTGCTTGCTCAGCTGTGTGACTCCACAGGGAGCCACCAGCTTTGAAGGACTGGGATTCTGGCTTCTTAACTGTTTGCTGAAATGAATGAATGGAAGGCCTCATCAAAGGCACCTGTGGACACATGCTCTAAGTCATCTTCCCACCATGCTGCAGCTTCCTGTCAACCAGCACCCCTGCTGAAGGACTCATCTGGAACCCCTGTTCTCAGTCCTCAACTGCTGGTTCTTCTCATTGTTCTGGGGTTTGGAGCTCAGTCCAAACCCTCTCAGCTGCTCCTACAATCCTGCCCACCTTTCCCCATCATGGTCTCAGATGGCCTTCTCTGGTCAGATGGTCCTTCTCTTTCCTTTCCACAATTTCTACTTTTCTGTTGTTTTATTTATTTCGTAACTGTGTGTGTGCCAAAGTTCTGGTTTGTATTACTCTACCCGTTTTGGTTCTCATTTGTATGTTTCTCTGCGTCACGCACACCGGCGCTGTGTCTGCGTGGGCAGAAAACACCTTGGGGTGGGTTCGCACTGAAGAGCTAAACTTCCTGAAAATAGAGATGAGCTGCAAGATAGAATATTATTTATTAATTACACGCGGGAGAACCCAACCCTCTCCCGCATGTCCCATTGTCTCTGCTGAGTGTCTCTCAGTCCCAATGGCACAATGGCGCGCGGTCCGGTCCTCAGCGGAGCTGTGTCCAGAAGGCAGGTCCAATCGAGTAGGCGTGGCGACATTGGTGGTCGGTCCGGGCGACAAGTGGGCATTGACAGTGGGCGGTCCGAGGACGCTGTGTTCTGGGACATCTGGGGAAGCAACTCTTAGCGTGTCTGTAAGGGGCGCAATACAATGCTTAGAGGGTGGCGGGCGAGACCCAACACTCATTTCTGTTCCCTTAGACTGTCCCTACCACTTCCTTGCCCCTCAAGGGGCAGGTGGATCTCTGAGTTCAAGGCCAGCCTGGTCTACAGAGTTCCAGGACCATTAGAGCTATATGAGACCCTGTCTCAAACAAAACAAAACAAAACAAAACAAAACAAAAATGTGTACCACCATACCTAGCCCCCAGCAGAGCTTCTCACTCAGTCGATTTATGTTATATGCTCTGGTAACATTTGTACATAATACTGATTTTATAAGGCAATCTTGTTGTTTCTGAGTAATACTGTCACTGTTAGAGCATGAGATGCCGGTTGTGTGTTGCAAGGTTGATACTCGGTGTGGGGGTGCCACAATGGAGGACTTTTGAGACCTAGTGGAAGACAACCAGATAATGGGGGTACTGCTCATGAAAGAAAGCAATGATCCTTTCTGCCCAGTGAGCTCTTGCTTTGGCAGGTCACCCCTGATCCCCTCTCACAAGTGAATGCTGGCATCAGCAGGTTGCCATAAGGGCAGCTCTTGTTATGGGCAAGTTGACCCCCTCTCCCTCTTCCCCTCCCCTTCCCCCTCTCCCTCTCCAATAAAATATTTGACTCGGGTATTATATTACAGCAACACAAAACAGACCGAGACAGTGGCCAGTGCTGAGTTGGTACTTATATGCCAAGTGCTATTCAAAGAACTTTTGCTAATGTTGTCTCTTTTAACTATAAACCACAAAACACCTTGAAATGACAATATTATTACCCTCATTTTCCAAGAAGCCAAGGTGCACAAATAAATAAGTAATCTGCCGAGATCTTATCACCAATGTACGAAGAAATCAGTATTTAAATGGACATATTTTATTCCAAAACATTGGACCAGTCCACTTTCTAGCTTGATGTGGTGGAAATGGCTTTTCTCCTGGGTTGGCTTCCTGCTATTTGCAGCCAGTCAACAACTCTTAAATCTTCCCCTTTACCTACTTTGTCCAAAATAAATAAGGACTTGCTTTACTCGTGAGCCTAAGTCCCACTGTGATTTTTCACCCTTTGCCACCGAATCACTGAAAAAAAAAAGTCTCTTACAGTCTTCCCTAGTGACCTTGTAATCTGGGTCCCCACACAGCATTGAATGCAGGCACACTGACTACTTTTCTTACCCTGATGATAGATGGTCCTTTGGATGGCTTTGTCATCTAGCCCTGTCCTCAGGACCTGTTGTATAAACACAAGACCACACCACTCACAGATCCTATCTGTCCTCTCCTTCCTTCCTTTCTTACTTCTGAAATCTTTTCTGTATGCTCTCATTCAAGAACCAGCCTGCTTCTCTCTCTCAGGCTTAAAAGCCATCTTATAGCAAAGACAACCTAAGTTCATTCCTGTTTATGACTAAATCTCTGTTGCAAGGTTTGGGCTATGTCCCACCTGCAGCCTTAAGTACAAATGGTTCTGTATTGCCTGTTCCAGGAATGGCAATCACGTCTGTTTCAAAAAGTTGTTTATAATCATCCTGCAACTCTCCTGTAGCGTGTAATATTTGCTACTTGCCTTAAGCTCTAGGAACGGGCTGTGCTACCCCACCCCAACCCTGCCCAAGAATATTGAATCTGCAGGTAAAAAATACAGAGACACACATTGTTCAATTTTAACCTGCCTTATTGGCTCAATTTCTGGGCACTTATAATCTACCTCAGCTAGCATGCCCTTCCCAATACTCTTAGCTCAGCATCCTAAATCTGCCCTGAGCTTCAGTTGCTCAATTACCTTTAGGCCTAGCTCAACGCCCTACCTTTCCACCTAGAGAATCAGCCTATGGCCACTCCACCAGAGATTTCATATGGCTGGTCACCCTTTTTCCCTCCAAAGAATGGTGAAAAATCTCCTCTCTTCGCCAAGCTGGCCTGAAGAGACCCTGAAGTCCAGCCTATTCTGCCCAGCTCATTGGCTGCTAGCATCTTTAGTGACAGATCAAGAACAAATTGGCGAACAGAACCGTAGCATCAGAACCACTTTGATCCAGAAGTTTCTATGACCACCTATGTGGTTACCTTCATTTTGTCACTTGCTTTGTTCTGCTCCTGTAACCTCCCCCCATCCCCGCCCCAGGCAATTTCCCACCGTTTGGAAACCTCCTTCCCCAGAACTGTAAAAGCCTTGTCTTCCTCACATCCAATGCTGACCTTTCAAAAGATACCTTAGAGGGAGGCAGCCCGGGTGGATGAATAAAAAGAAGCTTGCTTTAATTTAGCCATGATGACTTGGGTCCGCCATCTTTCTTCTCCCATCTTTGGGATTAATACTCACCTTAGCCAACCTGTTCTTGGGTTTTTCATTTGGACTGATTACCTCTCTTCATGTCTCTAGCCTCAGGGTGGATGTAAACTTTTGTGTGCTCAGAATCACTTCACTACAGCATTCTTTATCCACATGCTGGGTTGAAACTTCCCTGTTTCTGAGACACAATCTTGAAAGAATACAGTATCAAATGCTCCAATTCCTAATGTTGAAGTAGCAAGACATCAAAATTCCACAAGTAATACTCTGAAAAAAAAATTAATAATTTTCAAAAATGCATTTATTTATATTTTAAATAAGGAATTTATTTGAGGAACATGAAAACATGATAGAGGGACTCCATTGCTATACAAGTATGTGGTGTTTTAAATAAGCATGACCCCTATAAACTCATATATTTGAATGCTTAATCACCAGAGAGTGGCACTACTTGAGAAGGATTAGAAGTTGTGGCTTTATTGGAGTAGGCGTGGCCTTTTGGGAGGACATATGTCACTGGTGGGCTTTGAGGTTTCAAACGCTCAAGCCAGGCCCAGTGTTGCTCTCTTCCTGCTGCCTACAGATCAGGGTGTAGACCTCTCAAACTATCTCTCCAGCACCATGTCTGTCTGCATGCTGCTGTGCGTTCAACCATGACATAAAGGGACTAAGCCTCTGAAACTGGAAGCAAGCCCTGGGTTTAGTGGCACATGCCTTACCTCCCAGGAGTAGATGCAGTCAGATCTCTGAATTTGAGGTCAGCCTGGCATACCAAGCAAGTTCTAGGACAGCAGGGCTACATAGAGAAAACCTGTCTCAATTCCCCCAACCCCCCCCCCCAAAAGAGTTGCTGTGGACATGGTGTCTCTTCACAGCAATGACCAAGACAAAGCATGAGGACCTAAGTTTGGATTCCCAGAATCCATATAAAAACACAGGTTTCACAGCGTGTGTAATCTCTGGGCTGGTGACTCAGCATCTTCATCAGGTAGCTCCCAACCACCTGTAACTCCACTGCCAGATATGACACCCTATTCTGATCTCAGTAGGCCCCCACCCTCATGTGCACATACCCCCTCTAGGGGCTCAAATGAGAATGGCCTCCACAGGCACATGTATGGTGGCTTGTGTTTTCATGCTAATTACCAAAAATCTGTTTGCAGTGTCCCACACATAGGACTAAAAGAAGCCTGTCCCCAGTTGGTTTTCATCTGGTCAATAAAGTTACCAACAGCCAATGATTGGGCAGGGAGACAGAGGTAGGACTTTTAGTATTCCCAGGAAAGGACGGAGGAAGGAGGAAGAAGGGATTCTGCCATGATGAGGCATAGGAGATGGATCTTGATGGAAAGGCACAGGAGGGAGAGAAAGCAGCCCCAGGGAGAGACATGTGGGTGTAGGGGGAAAGCAGTTCCAAGAGGGATGCCCATAAGGGTCCAAAACAGCAAAGATAAAAGATAGGTTTAGTAAATATTAACCCAGGAATATTGGGAAGAGTGTGTTAAGCACTTGGAGTTAGGAAGTGGGCCAATCATTGAGCTGCTTAGGGCAAATTAAAAATAAGGCTGCATGTGTGCATGCGTGTTTATGTGCGTGCGTGCGTGCGTCTGTGTGTGTGTGTGTGTGTGTGTGTGTGTGTATGTTTGTCTTTCATTCATGAATCAGAGCATTGGGAGGTAGCAAGAAGCTGGAGCTGCTGATGGGGAGTTCAGAACAGATTAACACATTACCACATCACACATGTAGTTCAACAATTGGTTACCAGTTGGTCTAACTGTTGGGGAAGATTTAGGAAGTGTATCCTTGTTGAAAGAAGTAGAGGAAGTATGTCACAGGGGGTCAGGTCCTGAAGTTTCAAAATACTTGAGCAGTTCCCTGCACTCTCTCTCTCTTTCTCTCTGCCTCATGGTGTGGAACACGATGTGGCTTTCACTGTTGCTTTGCAGCATTGTGGACTCTAGCCCTCTGAAACCATAAGCCAAGTTAAACACTTTCTTTTATAAGCTGCCTTAGTCATGGTGTTTCATCGTGGCAATAGAAGAGTAACTAAAGCATCCCACACTGAGACATATAAAATAACTCTTGCTAAGTGTAATGGTGCACACCTTTAATTCCAATACTTGGGAGGTAGAGTTTGGCCAATTTCTGTAGTTGTAGAGTAGAAGCGTTCAGGTGTACTAAATGCAGTTGCTTTGATATAACATTATGCACAAACAAAGCTAATTCATACAAAAGTAGGTCGGCTAATGAAATGGGTAGACTTAGACCCTAGGTTTGCAGAATCTTATTCTGGTGACTGAACAGCTGCATGGCTGTGAGCTCTCGGACGCTCCCTTGCACCTCCTTACCTTAGGACTGGCCAGGATCTTTACTGGATTCTTTTGGCAAAAGCAGCTTTAATTCATGAGTGTCATCAAGCCGGAAGGAATGTTAGTAGACAAACAGTAGAGTGGGTAGAGTAGAGGCCTCCATCACCCCTGGGTGGTATGGGTGGCCTTGTAGCCCTCCTGTGTCACTTATATGGGTATTGTGCTTGGTGGGGAGGTGGGTTGGGGAGTGGGGGCAGTCAGTTTTTAGTACTCAGGATTTTGGTCCCTTTGTGATTGTAATCTTCAAGATTCTAAATTTGATGGACATTTCAGGGGTGTGGCATTTGAATTGTGTTTGGGGACAGGGATTGCTTTAATGGTGCACAAATGCAGCAGACCAGACCTCATAACTTCAAATTACTCCAGCCATTGCTACCAGGTCAGGATGGTACTCAGTCAATGGCAATCCAAGGCTTTGAAAGTCTTGTGCCACCAGGTAAGTTCTTTTTTCTTGAAATTGCAGGTACCCATGGTGACTCAAACTCAAGGTGCTTGAGGTGGTTCCAAGTAGGAGAGGGCCTACTTGAGAACCGGGCTCCTTCTCAGAGAACCTTGTACCAAAGAACAAAAAACAAAAAACAAACAAACAACAACAACAAAAAAAACAAAAAACAGAGAGATGCAGACTCCTGACTGTGCAAGTTAATGCCTGGATCAACCCATGCTTGAAGTCCTCTGCCCAGGATAATCTTCAGCTGGTAAGTAGCCTACAGAACAGAATTGTGACCCTCCCTGCCCGAGGGGATTGTAGGCCAATGTAGGTCCTTTTTTGAGGGCAAAGGGGGCAGAGACAACAGTGTGGGGGGGGGTGATGGGAGGGGTAGCTCAGGACCAGCTACAGGGAGGCAGATCGACTTTACTTGGGATAATTAAAGGCTTATGTAATTTGGGGGATGGGAGTCAGAATATCCAGGATGGGCAAAGGTCATTGCCTAAAGGCCTACAGTACCAAAATGCTTCATTAGCGTGGGGAAGCATTTCAGGAATCTCAGGTGCTGACTGAGCGGGTTCTTATCCAGTGAAATGAAGTGGAACCTATAGTCTAACTAAGCTGCATGGCATTCTGAAAATAGAGGTGTAGGGGGTCCTCCATACAGTGCCAAGTCCAGAAGGCTATCCAGACGGTGGGAGACTTTGACCTTAATTAGCAAGGCAGTACAAAACAGAAGAGAAGAAGCACACCCTCCTCCCCGAAATGTCGACTGAGTGTTGGCTTGTGAGTCTGTGCAGGAGGAAGATAAAAGAGCAAGAATGGTCAAGTCCAGCCCTAAGCTGGCCTGAGGGGTTCCATGAGAGCTATTCTAAGAATACTGTTTGTTTGTATATGGAATTTCAAAGGAAAACTTTTGTTCCTAACAAAAGCAAAACCAACCATTCTGTGGACTTACTGACAAAATACGTACATTCGTCCAGAGACTGGGATCCTTCTAGTCTCTGAATCTCTGTCCTTTCTTGCCAATATTTACACTCCTAAGGATGCAGTTATTTAAAGGTGCTTCACACACACACACTTCTTTATCCTTTCTCCATAGTGTCAGTCAGTTCATGTGTCCAACAAAAGTCAGATCCAGTAACTATTTATTGAACAGCAAGTAGTGCTGTGACCCAGCTTACGACACTTAGCAAGTCTTCTGGTCCCAGGGGAGAAAACTACTTATATTTTTACTGGATATGATCATCACAAAGGCCAGAGGGCAAGTTGGTAGCAGAGCCAGAAACTCAACCTCTAGCAACAGTTTTCTCCTAAAGCGCCCAAGTGAGGACACTGAGGGTCTTGGTTTGAAACTTAACTTATTTGGGAACTTGAGCAGATTAGTCAACTTTCCCACAGTTTTATTTTTTACAGATAAAATGTTAATGGTCTTCCTTCCAGTGCCTTGTGTGGGTTAAGATAAATGAGTTGTTAGTCACAGTAGCACAAGTTAATTTAGGATGTTTCTTTCTCTTTTTTTCAGGAAATACCTCATCCCATTAACCACAATGCTTTCACATAAAAGAGGCCTATCTATACCCCACATTAGCCCTCTTCCAGTACAGTTATGTATGTGTGTGTGTGTGTGTGTGTGTGTGTGTATAAATACTATTTTTTTCAGTGTTGGGGATAGAACCCAGGTTCTCAGCCATGCCAGGCCTGAGCTAAATCCCCAGCTCCAGTGTGTGTTTGTGTGTGTGTGTGTGTGTGTGTGTGTGTGTGTGTGTGTGTACTCGTCCTATTTTTAAAAAAATCAGAATATTTAGTCATTTCATTATTGATTGGGTAGAAGAGAGCAAGGGTAAGTTATTAGGAAGTCTAGGATGCAGGGAAGAATCAATCCAAATCACTGCGTAGGTTCAGCTTACAAAGATGAAGGGGCGGGGCAGAGACAGATTGTACCGTTTCACCAGCCATCTGAATGGAATGGTCATTCACGGAGTCGAGTATACACACCAGGCACCGCTCCAGGGACTAGAGATCCGGTGTGAGCAGGATGCCCCAAGTTCGGGGGAGGCCAGCCCTGCAGCCCACTGTGGCACTTAGCCTTGGTGTGACAGTTCAGAGCAGCATGCATTGATTTATGTTTCTGAGCAGCTAAGCTGTGGGTGACCTTACATTTTGGAAGAGGTCTTTTGTAGCCTGAAAAACCCTGGAATGTTTCCCATTTGACCCTTTGCAGAATATGTGTGGACTTCTGGTCCAGAGATCTGCTCTACTCCTCAGGGCCCGAATAAACAGTTGAATCCTCAGGCTGTTAGAGTCCTTTCTCCTATTAATCCTTTGCTATTTGTGTGAAGCAAAATTAAGTATTCTCTACAATGTAAGACTGGGCAGATATAATGTTTATATTAATTTTGTGGAATAATAATTCTGCTTTTTAAAGCCTTTGACTACTTGTGACTTTGTTTTCCTAACCTACAACCTCTACATGAAATGCTTCTATTCTCTAGGCAGATCTTTTTCCATTTCCCTTTTTTTCTTAAACCTAAGTGGGCATCAGAAAGGGACGTGTGCAAATGACCCACACGAAAAGGTAAGAAGCAACTTGGCTGCTACTGCCTTTGTCAGTTACAACTTCAAAATCCCTTAATGTTCCCACCTGCAACCTACTGTGTGTTCTTCATGGGGTCATATTTGTTAGACTAAAGCAGTCCTACTGTGCACCCCTCATGGGGTCTACTTGTTAGTAGACTCCTAAGAGGGCACAGTGTTTCCCAGCCCTTCTCCCTGCGTAGTGCACCCTTCGGCTTCCTTTCCTTCTGGCTGGCTCAGACTTCTTCTTGCTCAGTGAAAGTCTCTGGCAAAGGGGAATCTTTTCAGTGGTGACGTCTACTCATAAGACTAATTTTCATCTGTGGAGCTAAGTCCTCTTTCTTTCCTATAGAGCTGTTCCAGATAGCAATGTCACCAGTGCCCACTTTGAGCTTGTATCTGCTGCCCTGGTGCTGTCCTGGTGTCTCCCTGGTAGAGAATCCCTGCCCGGCCACACCCATACTGAAAACATCTGCCAACTGTTTGAACCTCAGCTCAGAACAGAGTGGCCTGGGCTGGACATCGGCCGACGCAGCCCAGCTCTTCCTCATTGGGTTCATCATCAGGTCCGGAGCTAGCTGCTTAGCTTCCAATGCTTGCATTCCCACATCTGTAGCATAAAGATAATTTGAACTTCTCTTTCAGCTTCTGGGACTAGAATTAAACTGTGTATGAACATTGCTGTTCCCATGGTAACAATCTTGCCAGGTGTCTAGTATGCCATGGGGGTAATAAATGATTTACAATAAGCACCCGTAGAGTCTTCTGCCTCGAGATTCTACAGGAAACCTGGAGGATATACTTCTTCCATTCATTTGTATTCATCAGCTCGGGAGGCTTCATCATGCTGCTCTAAGCTCTCAAGAATAAAGCCACCTTGGAGCCCTTGAATCTCCAAGCAACATGAGTGCAGCTATAGTTCAAATAAAGAGGAAAAAACCTGCTTCCTACTGAAACCACAGAGGAGTCCCTGGGAGTGGCTGATGGGGGTGGAAAGGGTTCTAACCCTGAACCATCTCAAGTAAACACGACTTTCAGTTCTACAAAGCAGCTTTTGTTGTAACGTTATCATTATTGTTACTTGTGGCATATGTAAATCTACAAAAGGACAAAATCTAATAATCACACCATTATTTACATAAGCAATATTAGCATTTTGATATCAATCTTTCCCATCTTTTTTTTCTAGACTTCCAAATAGTCTAAGACTACTTTCTCATTTGTGCCCCTTTTTACAAGACATTATTTATTAAAGGAAGTTACGGTGGAGTGTGTCATCAGAAGGACATAATTTGTGTAACCAATTCACAATTACTCAACATTTTAGGTTGTGCCCTGAATTAACTGTTAATTAAAGTCAATTCACACATCAACTTAAGGTCTTAGATTCATTTTAGCTGGCACTTTGCCAACCTACAGATATGTGTGGCCATCCATATAACTACTACTGTAGCAGTCCCTTCCTTACAAAGTTCCCTCTGTCATCGGACAGAGCAAACACACCCAGAGTCCTCCTCAACTGGTTCCCACAGTACTCTCAGAGGGAAAGGCACTGGTCTGAATTTTCTTGTCCCATAGTCTCTGGTGTCATCGGTGAGTCTTTTGCCTACAATGTCATCCTCCCTTCCTGCATTTGTTAAAAATATCTTTTTCTTTCTGATTCTTTCTTCCTTGAACTGAGTCAGTGATCTCTTCGTTTTAATACCAAATTTGTTTCTATTACTCATTTTTGAGGCTATGTTCTGCTTTCTTTTTTTTTTTTTTTAATGAAGGTTTATTTCTTTAGCTCAGTTCATCTCACAATTTTTTTTTAAAGATTTATTTATTTATCATATGTAAGTATACTGTAGCTGTCTTCAGACACTCCAGAAGAGGGCGTAAGATCTTATTACGGATGGTTATGAGCCACCATGTGGTTGCTGGGATTTGAACTCTGGACCTTCGGAAGAGTAGTCGGGTGCTCTTACCCACTGAGCCATCTCACCAGCCCCATCTCGCAACTTTTAGTATCAAAGTTCCTTTAAAAGTTCTGAGGATGCCAAAGAGTCTCTGTTTGAGTTGTATCTGTTGCTATTTAATGCATTTGACTGAAAATAGAGGAAAGTTAACATATTTTAGCATATCATATTAATATGACACTTGCTACAAGTTAACAAAAACACCAAATTTATGAAAGATAGGTATATTTGCAAAGTAGAACCAAGTTTATTGACATTGTTCTACATTTTAGCAACTCCCTTTGATATCTAAGGAGAAGCATCAGGAGTCACCCACAGACAATGTGGCTATATACAGCTGTGGTGGACTCTCCCGGAAGGAAGATCGGCTTCACACAGCTGTGTGGTAGAAGGAAGGTTCTGTCAGCTGTCTCGGGGTTACCCAGGCATCCTCTGGCTGCAATTGAGAACTGCAGCCTTAAACCTACTCCACTTGCTCAGCATCAGTTCATGTGACTTTTTTTTTTTTTTCTTAACAAGAATTGAGGACAATGCTATTTCAACATTACATGACAAAGCTTCAGTAGCAGACAGTCATTTATATTTGTATGGAAAATGGGAAAACACTTCCTTTGGGCTATTTGGAAGATGAGACGCTGTCTGAAGCAACATGCAGTTATTAAAGAACATTGTTCTTTCAATAGCTACTTTCAATACATACTTAAATTTCATACTTAAACACTGAGACTCAAAACTAGCAATTTTCTAAATGAAACAAAATGTTTCTTTCTGTGATTTTTGGCCAAACTCCATTTTGAATTCTGGCTCAGTTTCAAAACAGGGCTCTGTCCCTCTGGAGTCCACGCTCTAGTCAGATGACTTGACATCCTTTGGCCTGTGAAATGGAAGCTCTCGTGCTTTATTGCTCCAGAATGTTGAATGTGTCTTGTTTTCACTTAATGAACCTGGAAGTGGAACTGATTTTCATGGGACACTTAAAAGTAAGAGCGTCAGGTTTGCTGTGGTAGGCCTCACAGCACAATGAGAGACCCGAGGGCTGTCATGAAATCTATTCTGTCATGGTTTGATTATGTACCCTGTGGTGAAAGGGGGAAGCCCTGAGTGACTGTGTATTGTTTGACATGGGCACAACATGTCAAGGACCCCAATGCCTCAGACCCATGGGAGTGGCAAAGCCTTCAGTGGACCTCGGCCGTTGATGGTATGTACAGAAACTTTCCACTGCAGTCTCCTCCTCCCAGATGTCTATAGCCTTAGACAGCTCCCCTACAGAGACCCCTACAGATTAGCTAAACCTGTTCCCCCATTCAGCTGTATCTAATAACCCTGTCTCTTCTTTTAGATGTATAAAACACTCAGATGTATATACCATGTGTTGAATTTCTGGGCTGCTGCAAGACCCACCTGACCCCAGCTTTTCCATATATATGTCTTCTGTTTCCTTATTTTCTATTACCCCAATTAGATCCCTAAAGCCTCGCAAGGTGATGGCCAGTGCACCGTCATTGCTCTTCATCTATTCAGGGCTATGTCACAACAATGCACATTGTGCTTAATCTAAGACAGGGATTCACCCTGTGAAGGGATTCAGGGACAGGAAGGCACTTGTGGTCACAAGTCCTGTTTTGTTTTGTTCTTTGAAACAGTGTCTCATGTCAGCACAACATGGCCTGGAACTCACTATGTAGTCCTGATTGCCCTCAGACTTCTAGTGACGACTCTGCTTTAGCCTCTTTATGTGCTGGAATTACAAACATCAGCTGCAGTGGCTGGCCCTGGAATTCTGTCCCCAGTCTCCACCCCGAAGCTCCATAGCTTGTTGACTCTTGTAAGAGCTTCCCATTGAAAGCAGTCCTGTTCTCAGCCCAGGCGGGCCATGGAGAGATAGGACCAGACTGTCTTTCTCTAATCATCAAGTTCTGAGTTGTACCTCAACATGGCATCTTGTGGTGTTAAGGGGATTTTTAGTCTGGGTTCCAGAGACTGGTTTGTTATGGAGCATAATGGTCTCTGGGCCAGGAGGAGAAAACAAGAATGGATATGAAAATGCATTGGAAACCTTTTAAGCAAATAGGAATTATTATTGTTTTTAAGTATCCAGGCCTTCTTAATTGAGGTATTTCATTTAAACATTGCCACACAAGACCCGAAGATAGTCTTTCCTTACTTCTTGAAGGTCAAGGGAAAGAGCATGCTTCAAAGATTCTGTGATGAGTCTTCCTAGATCATCGTACAGTGATGTCCAGGCAGATCTGCACAGTGACTAGAAAGATGGTTGCTGATGATTGCTCTTCCCTCAGTGTGCTACTGAACAATTTTATCTTCTGCATAACAAGATGACTGGCTCTGACACACAAAGTCGATTTTAACTTCCTTATGGATGATTTTATTTTTCAAGTCCCTTACACTTTGCCATGTAAAAGTAGGTAATGAAAATCATAAAAGAATGCTTTATGAGGATATATCAAAAGCTGTGATGGGTATATACAATATGTAAATAATGGCTTATCAATTTGTTTTCAATTGAAAGCAAGCAGGATCTTGTCGCTAAAATAGTTGTTGAACTTAGAAATTGGTTCTTGAGTGAAACCTCAATCTTTTTGAGTTAAATTAGACTTCCATTGCTCCATTTAAAAAGGTCATCTAATTTTGGAAAAGACAACTGATTCTAATTGTGACAAGCTAATAATTGCTGAATTGTATTAGAAAGATTCGAGTTATTTTTCTCATGAGCTTAGTAACATTTATCCATACCTTATAATTATAACACTGACATGGGAACACACACACGCACGCGCGCGCGCGCGCGCGCACACACACACACACACACACACACACACACACTGGTCATCAAGAAATAAGGCAATCATCTTTTATGGATTAAACTTTGCTTCCTGTTTTGGGTTTATCAGCATGGGGCATGAAAGCATTTTAGGCAATGTTCTTCTGATTTTCTTAGCTCCAGGAATGGGGGTATGTTTCCCCTGGGTCTATTAAAGGACTTGCAGGTTGAACGAGAAAATGGCTCTACACCACAGAGTCTCCCGAGATAGCAAGATTGTACATTACAATGACTTCATTTCTAGAGAGCTGCATAATTGGTAAGGGACAGGGGGATGACAGGAGTTAAAGTTGGCACAACTTGAAAGAACTCTGAGGAACCTAGACTGTAGGTGTATACCTTGTTTCCCATGGCATAGGGCGGGAAAATAACATACTTTTCAAATTCTTCCATGGTTCTCATGGAGAATAGAAGGTGGATTAAGCTGAGAATAAAATTGGGTACCAGACCTATAGCATGTAGTTCCTACTACTCTGCTTTAAGCCCTGGGTAGCTACCAACCCCTGCCCAGAGAATATTAGGTCCATGGATGAAAAACAGACACCCACGCATAGCTCAATTTCAACTTGCCTTATTGGCTCAATGACTGGGTGCTTCTAATCTCGCAGGTCTAGTGTACCCTTCCCAATACTCTTAGCTCAGCACTCTACATCTGCCCTAAACTTTAGCTACTCAGTTATCTTCAGTCCCAGCTCAACACCCTAAATCTGCCCTCAGCTTAGTTGTGTTTCTAACCTCCCACCTGGGGAAGTGGTCTATGGTCGCTCCACCCGAGATCTCACATGGCTGCTCACATTTTCTCCCTCCAAAGTATAGTAAAAATCCCTCTTTCTCTTCCTGTGACTCTTAGCTTGCCTGTGGGGACCCAGAAGTCTTGCTCTTTCCTTCCACCCAACAATTGGCTCCTGGCATCTTTATTGATTGATCAAGAACCAATTGCAAAACAGGACCTTAGCAACAAGACCATGCCCTACACAGACCTCCTGTGAATCATGCCAACATCACTTGTGTACAATATTGGGAAAGTGACAAAAATATTTCTGCTAAGGATTATAACCCAGAACATCCCACATAGGCTGCTCTTCAGATAGAAGATGCCTTACCATTGTTGCAGTCCTGATGAAGCGTGAGGGCCAGTGGTCTTCTAAGGAGTCACTATCACTTTATTTTTGTGGCCTTTCTCATGCATCTTTGTGGGTATTTCAGACACCATGGATTATTGCCATGCTTCTTTCCAGGTGCTCAAAGTATGATTGGATGGGCTTTGTAGTAAAATAACTGCCTAGCTTGTCCTGTTCCCTCAGGCACCTCTGAAAGAAAAGGGGGAAATTGTGTCTGAATTTAAATTAGGGAAAGAGGGACAGAGACAGAGGGATGCTATCAAAGCTCCTGGTATTTTAAGTGCTGCAGCAATTGCCCTGATAAAGCCAGGCAGATGGAAGCTAGCCTGAGCTCTAGCCTCGCTGCCCTTGATGGACAAGCAGGAGAGGAAGACAGCAGCTAGGAAGGACTTATCAGCCTGTCTTAGGAACAGTTGAGCGTTGTCACAGAAGATGAGTTGGTTCTGTTCTCCAAGGTTTCCAGGAAGAAAAAAAAAAGTCTGTGCTCTTATTTTAGATAGAATGGCCACAGTGAGCATTTGAAAGATCTCAGTGGCTTCCTATCCCCCCTAGGAAATGACTCATGACAGTGGAATTCTGAGAGAAAGCCAAGTCACTTATGGTGACTCGCAGAAAATGATCCACGGGCACACTAGTTCCTTTAAAGGGCTGGTTTGAGGGACTCTGCTGTTCTGGTTTTTCTTGATGTTTGTTTGTTTGGTTTTGGTTTTCTAAGACAGGGTTTCTCACTGTAGCCCTGGCTGTCCTGGAACTATCTCTGTAGACCAGGCTGGCCTCA
>NC_034596.1:30651550-30667934 GCF_900095145.1 Mus pahari
CCTTCTCCTTCTCCTTCTCCTTCTCCTTCTCCTTCTCCTTCTCCTTCTCCTTTTCTCCTTCTCCTTCTCCTTCTCCTTCTCCTTCTCCTTCTCCTTCTTCTCCTTCTCCTTCTCTTCCTCCTCCTCTTCCTCTTCCTTCTCCCCCCCTCCTTCTTCTTCATGGGGATACTAAAGAGCAAACTAGTCTAGGATGGTTAACATCAGTGATCCTGGTGAGGAGGGATTTGGGGAAGTAAGGAAAATGATTTCCCAGTTGGCTCTGCCTCTAAGGAAGGCTGGTCCTGGCACATTCCCAATAACCTGGTAGATGCCTCCCTCACAGTTCCTTTGGAAGTCATACTTAGATGTCTGTTCTGTGTGTCACAATAAATGGCTGAGAAGAGAAATTACTGAATGTCCAGTCTGAATCTGTAGTAAAGGTTGGGTCTAATATGACTTGCCAGGGCATAGAATGGAGTTTCCTAGCAGATATTTATCTTGGATGGGAGGGGGACACTGTATCTACGGGAAGGCTGGTTTCTGAGGAGGGGCTCGATCTTTCTTTAGAAGGTATCTTAGTTAGGGTTTTACTGATGTAAACAGACATCATGACCAAGGCAAGTTTTTATAGAGGACAACATTTAATTGGGCTGGCTTACAGGTTCAGAGGTTCAGTTCATCATCAGTAAGGTGGGAGCAGGGCAGCACCTAGACAGGCAGAGCTGAGACCTCTACATCTTCATCTGAAGGCTGCTAGTGGAAGACTAGCTTCCAGGCAGCTAGGGTGAGGGTCTTTTAGCCCATACCCACACTGACACACCTACTCCAGCAGGACCCACTCCCTGGGCTGAGCATATACAAACCATCACAGAAGGATTATAAAGAAGCAAAACAGAATTTTTATTATTTATTTTTATTGTAGCAGAAACAACAAAGCACATTCAGTGAAAACTGCTTTTAACTCCTTGTGTTTCCAAATGCACAACGCTTGCTGGAGTAACATCGCTGCTTACACAGTACGGACTTTCTTGTCTTAACTTTGCATGAACTAACAGAGGAAGCACTCACTCCTGTAATCCCTTATCCCCCTAAAAAAAAAAAAACCTCCAACTAGAGACAGCTGATCTCTCTAACAACATCATCCTACTATGGAGATGACGGGCTGTGTATTTTAGGTTGAAAAATTAAAAAGGTGCATTATTTCCGAAGGAATATTGCTTATGATGAGAGCCATCAGAAGCATTTGAACAAAAAATGTTTTGAAATGGAAAAAAGGAAATAATCAGTTATAACTAGGGAAGGAAACTATATTGAAAGTAACAATAATAATAGTGCCTCTGTTTATCCAGCTTCTTGCTTAGGTCCCAAATACAGCAGTGGCTCACTGAGATGGAAACGACCTGGTTTAAATGGGAGGGAATTGTGGGGGACAAAGGTTCTGTGACAGCATCACTGTTGCTAGAGAAACACATCCTGGAAATAATTTACTAGTGGCCATTTGTGTAATGAGTCTACATCACATATTTCAAGAAAACTAGAACCTGTACATAGAAGCTCTAACCTATTTCCCTGATTAAACCGCAATATGCCGCAATAAAGAGTTGCTGTGAGGATTGATATGGCCAGCATGTTCTTACTGTTGGTTATGCGTGTTGAAATACATTTCACAAGCATATTTGGAGGAGAACTGAGGCTTTTTGAAATACTGCACATTTTTAGTGGTTTCAGATGGGAAAAAGTTCAAGAAAGCTTGACTCCACTTTGACATATCCATCTAAGTTCAGCACACAGAAAATCTCTCCAGCCAAGAACACCGTGCTAGAGGACGTTCAAAGGTGACGTTAAACAACAGGCCTCTGCTCTCAAGGCCCTTCCAACCTGGAGAGGGGTGGGGACAAAAAGGGAGGGGAGAGAAGCTTGGGTGAACAGGGGATGTAGAATTGTTTGTTTGTTTGAACCAAGGTCTCACTATGTAGTTCTGCTATCCTGGAACTCACAGGTGGCTTGCCTCTGGCACCTGCATATGGGGATTAAAGGCTATACATCCAGCTAGACGACATGGACTCCTAACCCAAATGCTAGTGCTGGAATGGGTTTACAGTGCTGGATTGGCCAGGAGAGAGCACAAATTCTAAGTGTGGCGATCATAGGAGGTGATTATACTGACGGCAGTAGTGTCAGTAACAGATGAGAGCTTTAAGAATCTATTATAGTATAGATACTTTAAAAAATGTCCTTTGGTCCACTTCATACTATGGCCTGAATGTTCATGTTGCCTCAAATTTATATGCTGAAACTTCTCTTCTCAGTATGTTGATATTGAGTGAGTTTTTGAAAGGGAAGTTGTGGGAACGGAGACCTCTAGAGTGATTAGTGGAGACATGAACACTGACCTGTCTCCATTCTGGGAACATAAAACAAAATGGCAGATTTGGAGAACCAGACTTACAGTCTCCCCACACCTAGAACTTCGACTGTCAAGCCTGTAGAATTAAGAGAAATAAATATTCAGTATTTAAGCTACCTGGTCTATCGAATTTGTTATAAGAGCCCCTCCCCATACACAGACACAAATCTAAGAACAAGCTATTAGAAAAATAAGACGTAACATGGCTTAGTTAAGTTAATACATTAGAAAAGAGTATACCCAAGATTACAAGTTTGGTCTGTCTATATCAGAATCTATGTTCTTTTGGTTGTACAACACACGATGCCATTCTGAAAACAACAAGTAGTTGGTACACAAGCAACTGTGACATTTTCAGAGACACCACCTTTCAGTACTGACTATGAGTCTGTGACATCTATGCAATTTTATTACTCTTACAAAATTTCATATACCAAAATCAGAGAAAAAATCCTTTGTTTAGAATAATTGTCTTTGAACAATTCGAAAACATAGTCATTTTAAATGTAGTAACGATTCCAGAGTGAATATGGAAATTGGATGTTTTCCAAGTAGAATATCACCGTGTGGCAGTTTTTCATAGCCATTCAGAAGTCATGGGGCAGGAAGATGGGAGCCCTGGGCACAGCAGGTGTGAGATCCACATGGAGACCCACTCCCTAGTCTCCTGGGGCTTGTACATGCTGACCCGACCTAGTGATCCCAGCCAGCTGGGCCTTTCCCTCCACACTGGGAATACACTGGAAGTCCATCCAACCATTCTAGAGGGCAAAACAGCTCATACACACATGTAGGTCTCACAAAGGGTCTGTCTTTCACGACCTCCTTTCTGGAACCGTGTACTTTACCTGCTTTGACGAGAATTCTTCCCTTAAGATGAATATGTACATTTTTGGAAAGTTGTTTTTGTTTTTGTTATTTTTTTGGTTTGGTTTGGTTTGTTTTTATATATCTTTTAAATGGCTACATTTTCTATGATACCCATTCTGTGTTAATTTAATTATAAAATCATAAACACACACACACACACACACACACACACACACACACACATATATATATATATATATATATATATATATATATATATATATATATATATATAATCTTGCTGGGCAGTGGTGGCCCATGCCTTTAATCCCAGCACTTGGGAGGCAAAGGCAGGTGGATTTCTGAGTTCGAAACCAGCCAGGTCTACAGAGTGAGTTCCAGGACAGCCGGGGTTATACAGAGAAACCCTGTCTCGAAAAACAAACAAACAAAACAAAACAAAAATCTTATGAAGATATAAAGATCACATAACCATTGATCTGTGGTTTTCAAATCAACTACTTTTAGTGAAAATAAACAAAGTATAAACCTGGAAGTCATCTGGGAATATGCTGTGTTTATTGTACACAAAAGCAAATTAAAAATCTCACATGGAGGATGATCATGTTCATCCTCATGTGAGAAAGTTTAAAGAGCAATATATTCTGATCATATTCTTATTTTAGGATCTAATAGCAAGAAACACTTTTCAATTAATGTTCTAGAGATGTCAGTACACAGGATCTATTTTAAAGATAATTCGTGTGTGAGCATCATAATGCCCACTGGTAACAGGACAGGCCACTTTCAATGTTTTAAAGTACCAAAACACAAAAGAAACCACTTTTGGTTTTTGTTTGAACTTGGTGGCCACAGAGTTCCGGTTCCTATCTGAAGTCACAGGCACCAGGGTGTTTCCAAGGTGGCTGCCCTAGTTCAAGGGATGATAAATGACTCTATTCTGTGACTGTGCTTTAAAATTTTAGTCTTTCCAATGGAATTCAAGTTGTGCCAGCCATCTTCTATTAGTCAGACCCTGGGGGATTTTATTGTTATTTCAAACCAGATCTATTTTAGTTTAATTCTATGGGAACCACACATAGTTTGTACCTTTGCCAGAAAATTATTTTCCAATGACTATTACTCAACTCTAAGCACATTCTGCATTTTTACACAGAGGGATGTGGTAGGGGTGAGTTTAGTTACATTTTATGTGACATAATGTAGCTTGGACTTTTGTATTCTGCTAACTAAATAAATTAGGTTTTGCTCATTTTTTTTCAGAATGGTATATTTTAAATATGAAAACTTTAACATTTGTGTGTGTGTGTGTGTGTGTGTGTGTGTGTGTGTGTGTGTGTGTATGTGTATGTTAGGACAACCACAAGAGTCAGTTCTTTCCTCTGCTACGTAGCTTCCAGGGATGGGATTCTGGTTGTCAAGGCTTGGGAGAAAGTGCATTCACCTGCTTTATCATCTTGCCAGTTCTATTTTTAAAAAGTCACCGAGACACGGGATTGGTGTGCCCCTGTCCTTGGGCACCCAGCAGTTTGAGGCAGAAGGATCACAAGTTTGAGAACACCCTGAGCTCAGAACAAACTCCCCAAACCAAAATGATACTTTTGTCCCAAAGGCAATCATGTTCACACACTGAGAAAATCTGTATGTACTGTCAGCTATCATAACTAGACAATTAATATCACTTTTCTTTTACTTAACATAAGCAAAACCAAAAGTAAATCAGACAAACAAACGCAGACCCTTGGTCCTCTGGCTCTCAAGCACGGCCTTGACCTTTTGAGTCTGTTTGCAGAGGTGGTAAGGCCTGCTCTACAGGGTCCCTCAAGCTAACAACCATTTGAGTAGCAATGCTTTACTGGGGTCACTGGAAGAAAAATATCGTGTTATAAGAAATTTCCTCTGAGTGTCTCAGGCCCTCAGAGGGTCATGGATGCTGTATTCTACTCAGTGAACAAACAGTCTCTTGGGGGTAAAACACACCAAGAAGAATCTTTCAAACATGATGAATCTTGGGAATAAAAAAGAAATTCACAGAGCTTTTTCAAAGGTGATGTTCAGAGCATTAAGGAGAGAGAGAGAGAGAGAGAGAGAGAGAGAGAGAGAGAGAGAGAGAGAGAGAGAGAGAGAGAGAGAGAGAGAGAGAGAGAGATCCCCCTGACAGGGTTTCTCTGTGTAGTCCCTGGAACTTGCTGTGTAGACCAGGGACACTCAGAGATTCACCTGCCTCTGCCTCCTGCATGCCTGAGTCACCACTGCCCAGGTGAATTTGCTCTCTTGCCAAAACCCAAAAAAACAACACTGGGGAAAAAAAAAAAGCATGCCTTCATCTATACATTTATGGTATAAGTGCAGCTTGGTCTTCATGTGAGTCCCTTAACAAGTGGAGCAGGAGCTGTTTTAGTCACTCTTCCTACCATTGGATCCCCTTCCCTTACCGGACTGCCTGACTGGGCCTCAGTGGGAGAGGATGTGCCTGGACCTGTTGGAACTAGATGTCCCAGGATAGGGTAGTACCCAAGGGGGCACCTCTTCTCTTGGGGATAATGGAGGGAGGGATTTGTAAGAGTGGGGCCGGAAGGAGAGGAGGGAGGGGCCTGTGATCAGGATGTAAGGTTAAAAAAAAAATTATTGGGAAAAAAGAGCACATCTTCTTTTTATAAGTATAAGAGAAAAGAGAAGTGAAACCGTAGTGGCTCCCACCCATCTGCAGGTGTGCTCCCACTTTCACAGCACTGTGTTGTCATCTGCAGAGTTACCAAAAAATAAATAAATAAATTAAAAAAAAACCCTGGAAACAACCCCTTACATACAAGGTCTCAAAATGTTGTGTTTATTTATGACTTTGCATCGGATCTTGTGCAGCCTACAGGCCATGCGCTGGAGAGGCCTCTTAGTAATCCTGTTTATATTTAATAGTGTCAAAGTAATAGAATTACATATTTTTTATAAAAACCCAAATAGTATGGAGAGATTCAAAAACTAGATGAATATCTTCACTTTCTTTATCCCTAATCACCAGTCTGTTTCTCCAGGGTAGAAACTGCCAGCAATTGCTTGTTTGTTCCTCCATAAAACGGTCTGCTTCTCCAGATAGTAGCATATGTATATGTTTGTGTGTGTGACTTCAAGTATATGATTACATTTCTTCTAATTGTGTCACATATATATATTCCCAGCACCCACAGGGCAGCTCACAACTGTCTGTAACTCCAGTTCCAGAGGATGACACACACAGACCCATGTGAAGCAATGCAAATAAAACACCAGTGCAGATTAAATAAATAAATAAATAAATAATTTGAAAAATTAAAATGATGTTTAGTTTATTCATAACCTGATTCAAAGATAATATATAAAATTATATGTCTATAGAAGGCATGAGAAAACATGTACCTCAATTTCCAAGTAAAGAAGAACCTCTCTCAGAAACCTAGTCAAATACTGCAGGGGCCACTCACTATCACTATACAGACGATCATTTTTAGGCTCAGAATTCAGAGATCCTGAATCCTGGGCTTAAGCCTAAACTAAAGCGCAAACAACTTTTATGAACCCCAGTAATCTCCCACTCTGCTACGGAACAGTTACCTGCGTCATCCAACAGCTGCCGGGACTACTCCCCTACCTCTCCTCTGGGTCCTGCTAGGAATCTCTGAAAAGAAGTTTACAGCCATGGCTTTAAATCTCAAATCCCAGGTTTGTGCCTTGAGTGCACGTAGCAAAACTGAAGATCACAGTGAGGGTGGGAAGGGCCCAGGCCAACCTCTGACATGCTGATTTTATGTTTCATACCTTAAGACGACCTGGGGAGAGGAGGAAGGGCAGTCACCAGAACCCCCCCCCCCCCGGGGGAAAACACTAGCACTTTAGGTGCGGTGACTTAATCGGACAGAAGCTGAGAGGCAGGGCAGAGGTGTCTCTTCTATAAAAGATGAAATACGTTTACCTCGCGAAGGTAACTTGTAAAGCGTGTTGGAGAAATTCATCAGTGTTTCTCCAAACCGAGCCCATTTCTCAGCTATGATAGATGTTAGATAGCTGGTTGCTGGAGTGCCTCACACCAACACAGAGTCCTCTCAGAGGTGGCTCTCCCTGGGTGATTCCCATACTCTGGTTTCTGTGTGTACAATCTTTGGTGAGACTTGCCTTGCCCAGCTCCAAAGACACTTTGTTTAGTAGGATTGGTACTGCTTTTCTTCCCCTTCCCTTATTTATACTGGAGATCAAATCCGAGGGCTCGATACATGGTAGGCAAACACACTACCACTGAGCTGTATCCCCAGCCAGGCTGGTCTTGAACGTGCATGCTCTTTTCTCATCATCCCATATGCTAGGGTTATAAGTATGTACTTCCAGGCCTGGCTCCAACTCTCCATATCGTCCAATGAGTCTCAGAGGATGCTGACACAGGCACATCTCTGGCCCATGTGTGACTACTGTTTAGTGCTTACGTCTCCATAATACTTACATCTCCTGGGTTTCAGCCTTACCACTCACCTCTGAACCTGCTTTCCTGGGCCTTGTCGTTGATGATCTTTACCCCAAGAGTTGTAATCGTGCTTCTGAAACACCTTCACTTGTCACTTGTGCTGGATGGCTCGAGTACAGTCAATGAAGTCCAGACGGCAACTGTACAGTACAAAGACTGTATCAGAACTTCTCCACCTCATGCCTCTGACCACAAATCCTGAAGTCATGCTCCAAAGAGCAAGAGTACCAAACACAACACTGCCGCCAACCTTAAAATGCAGTATGAGGATTGCTTTCTAGAGTCACAGTTAACTCTTTGCCTACCACCTATTTGAAAGCATTTTTTTTTTCAGCCACACCTAAAGATAATTAGCTCTCTAAACTTTTCATTTGTACATTGCTGTTTAAAGATGTGACCTTATTATTTTACCAACTGTGTTGTTTTTTTTTAAGCCACTGCTCAAGTTAATGTCACTGACAGATGGTAAATTTGTGTGTTCTGTGATTTGAGCTGTGAAGAGAAGTGTTGAGTGCACTTGTGTCCAACTCAAATTCCACCCATGCATACGTGGTGATTTCTCCGGGCTCACCTGGAACGCTGGATGCTTATGTCAATGATCATAGCTCCACACAGGTGGTAAAAGTGAATGGGCTTTGGGGTGAATGAACCTTTAGGGTGAATGAACCTCGTTCAGACTCCAGCTATGTTTCTTATCAGCTGGGCAGTATCTTAGTCCTTCAGACCCTTAGGGTTTTTGTTTGTTTGTTTGTTTGTTTGTCTGTTTTCCTTCAGAAAGTGAAATTATGATACCTCCCTCCAAGAACTGCTTTGACAATGATTAAGTGAAATAGAGAAGCATTTATCCTATTGGCAAAGTCCTCAGTAAACATCGCTTCCCTCTTTTCATTTAATAGATAATTTGAACATTGGGAGTGTGAATGTGAACATTTTTTAAACTTAGCTACAAGAAAGTATGAGAAAGAAAGAAAGAAAGAAATCTGAGTGTTTTTCTAACACTGAGGCGGTCATTCACCTAAGGGTGACTGGGTTATGAGGAACCAGTTATCAGGAGGGGCTGGGCAGGGGGCACTCTGAGTGCTGGCTGGGAGCCAGGCAGGAGAGCTAAGGTAAAGGCCAAGGCCAAGGCGAAAGCCCAGGGTGAAGCCAAGGAGATGAGAAAGAGCCAAGGAGGAATGTATGCCAGGGTTCCAACGTCAGCACTGAGCAATAGCAGGAGTCCTCTGACAGCCTGGAGGACGATAAGAGGAGGCCAAGGGTGAGCATGAGGGTGGAGGAGAAGATAAGGAGAAGAAGGCTGCATTGGGAGGGTGGTGGATCCTGGCCAGCCGGCCATCTCAGGAGCCAGACCCCAGGCCAACGTGAGCATGAGACAGTTATCGCCTGCCACGTTCAGAGGCATTCTTCCTATATGACCTGGTTAAGCTTTTGTTCCTATATTCTTTCTTGTCTCTTAAAAAAAACAAAACAAAACACCAAGTGCCAACGTGTTCTTTTATTTATGTAGATACTAGTCTAGGAGGAGTGGAATGAATTAACTCTGAAATCTCAACCGTATAACACAACAAAAGCGCATTGTAAGCTCACATCACGGTCCACTGTAGGTGTGGGAGGATACATGGGGAGAGGGGCTTCTACTTCAGGTCATTGGAGCCAGGTTCCTCTTAACAGATAGCCTTGCCGTCCCCACACAGGGATTCTTAAGTTGACTTCTGTTTTCTTGAGACTGAAGTCTCATTATGCCATTCAGTGTCACCTGAACTCCCTTTGTAGCCTAGGAGAGTTTCAAACTACCAGCAATTTCTCCTGCCTCTGCCTCCTAAGTTCTGAAATTATAGGTGTAAACCACTGTCCCTGGCTCTCTTCTCTCCCTGCCCCCCTTGTTCTTCTCGTTTTGCTGTGCATTCCTTTGGGCAATTCAGTGACGTTTCATACGTGTTTACTCAGCAGAACAGCCTCAGTTGATCGGTGAAACACACCATTACGAAGAAGGCCAGTTGGAGGTTTTATACTGTTAAAATGATAAAATACAAATTATCCCTTCTTTTATTAGGATGCCAGACAGATGTGATTGCTGGTATGCAAGGAGCCATTGAGAGACATGAGGGGGACACCCCAGCGGACATGTTAACATAGCAGGTGGAGTATAAGAGGAGCTGAATTCTGACAGACATAGTACTTAGACTGACACTGGGAAGTAATTCTAGGCTCTTTTTAATTGAGAGAGAAACAAATTTGTTATCTTGCTCTGAGCCATTGTTACTTAAGGAGTCTTGTCTTTCTTACTGCTGAACCTAATTCAAAATCATACGTAGATTTGGGGCTTGGAGTAGGGACCAGGTCAGGACAGCTTAATCTAATTTATATGGAGTCAGTACCAAACTGGAGGTACCTTCGATCAGCCCAAGAAAGATGGAAACAAGGCAGTCATTCTCTGTAAAACAAGGTGGGGTGACAAGCATCCCCCACCCCAGGATCTGGAAATAATTTGAGGCAGAAGGAAAACCTATGTTTGTTTTTGTATACATGGGCCTGACCTGGACGGCTGGTAAATGGTCCCCTTCCTGAGCTTCTAGGTTTTATTCAGGTTGGAGTGCTGGACCTGCTTATAAACACTGCCCTGAGCTTTTAGAGGCAGCAGAATCCAGGGTCTAGCCTCCTCCATGACAGTTCCATGACAGGGAATTGGAAGCCTTCCGGGAATTTCAGTGTCCAGGACACTAAGCCAGAAGTCTTCACCACGGTCACTTTTTGATTTTAGGTGGGGCTCACGGGAAGTGAAACACTCAAAACTAAACATGCTACCTGGTCACTTGTGTGAAATTAGAAGGAATTCTTTTTTCAAGTGACTGGTTAAGCATGGGGGAAGGGCCATGGAAAACGCCAGTTAACAAAAGTTCTTATACATATTTTTAGTGCCAACTCATTCCAGATTTGAAGACTTAGGCAAGATTATTTCCCTGGTCAAGTCTGGGTTCTGCGATTGGCCTAAATTTCCAGGAATGGCAAAAAGTAAATAAAATATCAAATCAAGTCAAATCAATAATCAGACCATGTGACAGAGAATTCCAGAAAGGGGTTCTTCAGATTCTCCACAAATACTACTGAGTCCAGGGTCTTGAGGCCAGGAAGTGAATGGATGGCTCTGCTGATGTCTGTTATATTCACGCATGAAAGATTCTATTTAGAGTTTCATCTCCCAGACCTAAAATCATAGGGTATTCTGGGCATTCAAGTTTTACAGCCTAGTAGGCATAGGGAAACTAGATGAAGTTCTGTCAGGAGACATACAAGTTAGTTCTGTAGCTCCTAAGGTTAGCAGAATTGTTTACTTGGTGCTTTTCTATGGCAAAAAGGGCTGCTAATACGTGGCAAACTAAGGATTCCAACTTCCATTTCCAACTGCCACTGCAGCTATGTTGGGGTGCGTGATTCAAGGGCTATAGCCAAGCGTGTCTGTCCTAGATCTTAAAGTGGGAGGACATAAGAGAAGGAGTTCAGAGAGGCAGTCTGTCAGCAGGGAAGTAGAGAGAAAGGCTCCAGTGGCAGCTGCCAGTGCTGAGAGCCAGAGGTGCTAAAGGTACAGGTGTCCAGGGTTGCATGCTGACCCAGAGGTGTCACCTACAGACTGGTCTTAGAGCGTGCTTTGAATGGTTTCTTCTAGATAACCCTGATCTTAATGGTTGGTCATCTTGGTGGGCCTGTGATACCCAAAGCTGTTTGAGTAGCCATTTTCTCTTGAACAAACCACAGTTGGTTTCACTTGGTGGTACTGATATGTCCTTTAGTGTCATCTCACTGTACTGCCTGTTAGCCAAGGAAACACAGTAAATATTTGTTTTGGAAATAGAAGTAGATAAGAAGAAAGGAAGTGGGGAAGGAAGGAAGGAGGGAGGGAGGAAGGAAGGAAGGAAGGAAGGAAAAGGAAGGAAAGGAGATGAGCATGTAACTTTCCTAGAGAAAGTTACAGGAAAGAAAGTCATAAGGGGAGGAAAAAGGAGAGATTGTTTTTTGAGACCTGAAGCATGGTGTGGCACATCCTTAAATGATCCAATCAGGATAAAGAGAGAGATAGCTGACTGGTTAGGGTCATGTACTGCTTCTGCAGAGAACCAACGTTTGGTTCCAAGCATCCACACTGGTGCCTTACAATAGTTTGTAACTACAGCTTAGGTGATCTGAGACCCTTTCTGGCATCTCTGGGAACCACACACATTTATGGTTAAAAATAAAATATGGGCTAGAAATGGCTCAGGGGTTAAAAGCAATTCCCACTCTTTCAGAGGACCTGAGTTCAGTGCCTAGCACCCATACTGAACAACTCTCAAGTGCCTATAAGTCCAGCTCAAGGACATCTGACACCCTCTTCTAGCCTCTTTGTGTACCCACCCCCATATACGCATAGCTAAAATTAAAATAAAAAATAAAAAAAGATAAAATTCAAATATAGAGCAGGAGATGCACTGATTGCTACCTAGGCTCTGTTGTGTATATATAGATGACACTCAGAATACTGTTTTCAGTGAGATAAACTTTTGTTTTAGTGTCAAGATACAGTCAAGAAGTTGAAACACGTTGGGCGTGGTGGCGCACACCTTTAATCCCAGCACTTGGGAGGCAGAGACAGGTGGATTTCTGAGTTCGAGGCCAGCCTGGTCTACAGAGTGAGTTCCAGGACAGCCAGGGCTAAACATAGAAACCCTGTTTCAAAAAACAAAAACAAAAACAAAAAAANAACAAAAAACAAACCAAAAAAACAAAACAAAACAAACAAACAAACAAACAAAAGAAGTGGAAACACCAGGGATTGTTTAGGGAGAGCTCATCTCATGAGGTTATTCAAGAATCCAAGAATCCAAGTCTTATCGCCTTATCATCTATAATGGAACATTGTCCTGACCTTTGTGGTCCAGCATGTAGTAAGACCCACATCCCAAGCAGGAGGATAGAAGATGAAGGCCTGCTGGGTTTGGACATCTGTCATGATTCACCCTAGAGGTAAAGCTTTCACTTCCTATCACATGCAATTGACCAACTGTTCGTGACATGGCTCTAAGGAAGGCCTGAGGATGCCATGTTTATACTGAACCCTCATGCTATGTCTGCTAATTAGAGGTTCTCCCACTATAAAAAGGGGGAGGGGATAAGACTTTAGAGGCCAGCTCATCCTCTGCCCTTGCTTCAATAGACAGCAGACTGAAATCCAAGCTTCCAGGCATAGATGGGAGCAAGATAAATTTTCTATGAGATCATAATCTTGGTTAGTACATGGATAGGAGAATTTCTCTTCAGAGTTATTGGGCATAGTCATTTTGAATGGGAGAACTAACTAAAAAATGCAATTGCTCTGCATTTTAGAATGATATTGGTTGAGAAAAGGAATGGCTTGTGCTCAGTTACGACTTTAACATCTACATTTGCAAACAAAAGGGGAAAAGGACAGGACTGAGTTTAAGTTTAAAGGTCTTTCTCAGGGCAGATTGCCATAGCCAGAGCTGTACGTCTGGCAGACAGTAGCGTGCCTACCCGATTATTCCTCAGGGTTTTTGTAGAAAACACAATGGCCTGTAAGGAGGTCAGAGAAGCCTTGAGGCCAAAGAAGATAGGGAAAAGATCAAGGGAAATTTACAGATGACAAGTTCAAGGGCAGACTGGGTACAAGTTCAAAGCTGAAGAAATAGCTGGCAAGATGGAGGACTTCTGCATATGTGCTATCTTGCAACATGCTACTAGGGACTTGGAGTAACAGGGCTCTCAGCCACTGGTGGCAAAGGTGGAGGCTCGAATCCAGAGGACTGGCAGCTGAGTCAGAGCCTCCTGGGGCCATCGTTGCCCAGCTGCCGGGCAGATTCTTCCAAAATGTTCTTTCTAAAGCAGATAGTCCTCAGGCAGCAGATTCCCTAGAAGAATAGGAGCGCTTGGCCCAGCCCCGTGACTGCACATCTGCAAACACCTGTCGTGGGCATTCTCTCGTCTTGTCTTCTCAGGTGTGTTCTGATGATAGATGTGCTCCCAAGTCACCTGCCTATATCCCAGGACCTATGGCTTAAAAGGCGTATGTGCAGTTGTTTCCACTCTAGAGCTATTGCTTTAGAGTAGCTTTAAGGTGAGGCAAGTCTAGGGAGACATCTTTCAGAGAAAGAGCACAGGCCTGTTTATCACTATGCCGGATACAGTAACCTTTCTTGAGTTCCAAATCAATGTTCTCACTGGAGATCCCCAGGGACACAATGAACCAGTCTTCTCAAGTGCTCCCTGTTTTTTTGTTTTGTTTTGTTTTGTTTTTTCCAGAAACTTCCTCTGGCTTGACTAAGCAGTGTTTCCAGTCATATACATCCTACGTGCCAGTCAGTGCCTGGCCCTCAGATGGTGATCACTTTATACATAGTTTTTAAGGTTTTGATTTTGAAGTGGTGGGGATTGAACCCACAAGTTTGCACATGATTGGCAAGCACTCCACAGCAGTCTATACCCTCACGCTCAGCCCTCTTTTTTACTTTCCTGGAGGAGAAGATTCATTGGAAGGATGAGTTCATTCTGGCTTACAATTTGAGGGTACAATTCATCAGGACAGGGAAGTGACAGTGGCCAGAGCATCGGGTAACTGGTTATGTTGCATTCAGGATCCCAGTTTTGGAAAAGCTCTTTTTAAAAATTGAGACAGGGGCTCACTAAATTGCTTAGGCTGGGCATGAATTTACTTTGTAGCCCAGGCAGGCCTTGAACTTGGGATCCTGTCTCAACCTCCTCAGTGGTTGAGATTACAGATGTGTACCATCAGGGCAGTGCCTTGATGACATTTAATAGCCCCTAACCCCCCCCCCCCCAACACACACACATACTTTATTTTTATTTCTCACAGGTCTCCCTCTCTAAGATTCTGTGTCAGCTGTTAAGGGTGCTGTCCCTCCATTCAGACTGCCTAGCTTAAGATCACCCCTGCTTTCCCCTTTGTCTGTGTATTTTGGACAAGGACCTCACCTCCTGAGCCTGTTGCTTCCTGTCTACAGTAGCGTCAATAACAGTGTAATAATCCTATGAACTTTAAATAACTCAAGATCCATAAAAGACTTAAGACCCTGCTTGTCACACAAAGCTTCAGGCACTGTGTGAGTATGGGTTTTATCACAATATGGGTCGCTGTTCCTACCAGGAATGTTTTGTTGGAGTCTCCTACAAATTGTTGGAGCCCTGTTACTCTAAGCCCCTAGTAATTGAAATCTTCTGGTGTCTGTAAACCTGCCCTCTCTTATTCTGGTAATGACATGTCTCTTTATTCTGGGAGCTTCTATTATAAGTCGCTCTACTAATTTTGATTGTACACAGATACCAGGGCCTGGAAGAACTTTTGACTCAGGCTTGCCTAGTCATGATACATCCTCTCTGCAGTGACTGACTGGTTCAATGTGTGGGGCTGGGATCCCCAAAGAGCCAGTTGGAGTGCTTCTCAGTGAGGCAAGCAGTTGTGAGCATGAAACTGTCACTCTGCAGCAGCTGCTGAACTCAGATAATGAATGCTATGCCATCCCGCCGGACTGCACAGGGGAAACAATTCAGAAACGGAACAACTGAGGCTGATACCCAAAGAGGAAAGGTCTGAGAGCAATGTTGTGGTATGAGGAGACAGAGAGAGAGAGAGAGAGAGAGAGAGAGAGAGAGAGAGAGAGAGAGAGAGAGAGAGAGCTCATAATTGGGAATTTGGGGTCTGACATTCCTCAGGCTCTTCTTACCCAGACCTTCCCCATCTGGAAGCTGAGACCTCCTTTTGGGCTTACAACGATGCGATGCGTGCTGTTGGTGTGTAGGAAGAGTCAGAGCTGTCATGTCCTTTCCGTTGAATTTGTCCTTGCCCTGTTCCTCCTTTCCTTCAATGCACTTCTTTCTAGAGCCAGGGAATGAGGAGGGTTGGATCCTGATTCTCTTCTCTGACTTCAGTTTGCCTCCTGGCTGTTTCCTTTGTCTTGTTTTCATCAACTGTAACCTAAAGCCCTCACTTCCTCATTCCTTCATAAGCCTCTACTCCAGTCCCCTGTGCCCTCCCCTTACCTCCCTGATTTCCCTTATGAGGAAACATTTACCCCAGCTTTCCCTTCCGACTTTTGTTTTATGTCTTTACAGTTGATACTCTTGTTCTGCCTTCTCTTCAGATCTCAATCTCAAGTCATTTGCAAAATTTCTTTCCATTTTCCACGGCTGTTACAGTTACACTGTTACAGACTAACACTCTTGCACTTGCTAGCTGTGGTGGGTTTTTGTTTCCTTTTTTTTTAAATAAAAAGGACATTGGTCTGTTGTGTTTTATATTCTAAACGTTTCCTGGCTACATATTTTTTCTCCAATGGTTTATTGATCTTTCAGCACTAGCTGTTTCATGTATCAAGTCGAAGTATCAGTCCAAAAATGAAAAGCACAGCAAGTATTTAATTTATCTTCTGTGTGCCAGCAAGGCTCTCTCACTCTCTCCTCATTCAAGCATCAGGGCATTTAGGCCTGTTACATTTTCATAGCCATCTAATGGGTCGTTGTAACACTCTTTCTTTCTTTCTTTCTTTCTTTCTTTCTTTCTTTCTTTCTTTCTTTCTTTCTTTCTTTCTTTCTTTTTGTTTGTTTTTTTGAGACAGGGTTTCTCTGTATAGTCTTGGCTGTCCTGGAACTCACTTTGTAGACCAGGCTGGCCT
>NC_034596.1:30668044-30673761 GCF_900095145.1 Mus pahari
CTGCACCACCACACCCGGCTGTAACACTCTTTCTTACATTACAATTCCAGATTAATAAAGGCAGGAGTGAAGAATATAGAACAGTCAGCATTAGGCAAACGCTATAATAATAATTATTGCAGGTGAGCACTAATTGAATGCTAACTAAGCTAAAACATGTTAAATTGGAACTAAGATGAATGCTCAAATTGCTGGAAGAATTATAACAAGAAATACACACATATATTATTTATAACACCACACACACACACACACACACACACACAAACATTTTTGTGATTTAAGAGACTCTCCGATCCTTACCTATTGCAAAGGGAGAAAAATGGGTAACTTTGTATTATGGAAACCCAGAGAACATCTCTTTAACCTAGCAACCAAGGTTAAGAGCATCACTATGAATAACATTAGAATTAGGTAATCCTAATCCAATTCACTCAGGAGTGTAGAGTTTCCCTTCTGTGGTGTTATTGGCAAAAAAAAAAAAAAAAAAAAAAAAATGTTGCTTCCATCTAGTCATGAAAAGACCATCATATAAACTTGGATTGAAGGATCTCCCACAATAACATTGACCTTGACCGGCACTCTTCACAAGTTCCAAGGTCAGGAAGGGTTAGGAAAGGCTGAAGGAACGTTGTAGGCTGGAGACATTAAAGAGACAGATCCAATCGAGTGTGACCCTGGACTGGACACTGGACACAAAAGACAATAGAGGGCAGTTGGCCAAACTTGGGAAGGGTACTCTATTGATGCTTGCTTTCCAGCTCAGATCATTGCACTGGCATGCTGTCTAAGCTTCAGGGTTTTTTTTTTTTTTTTTTTTTTTTTTTTTTTTTTTTTAAATGATGCTTCCTAATGTGTGAGATTTAAGAGAAGATGTAACTGCATAGTACAGGAGGGAAGAGCCATCTATCAATGGTAGGAGTAGCTTCAGCCATGAGAGTAGCGTCAGCTTGTCTCACTAGCCGTCTGTATTAAATCTTTAAGATTGCTGCCTTGGAAGGTACCTGCATTGGCCGGAGCTTCTAAGACATAAGGCAAGCCGATAAGAGCAGGGCCAGATGTAGACTATGCTGTGTCCACTTCCCTGTCCCAGCCCCGTGTCTGCTGTGCTGACCTGCTTCCTTCAGGCGTTGATGGGTTCCGTAGCCATGCACCTGAGCATGCGCTATGGACTCTGCTTGCTGCCCTCAGGCCCTGCTACTGTTGAGATGAGTGAGGGATGCCAGTAGGAGTCCGCTGTGTGATTGTACACAGTCCAGAGGTATAGAGTTGACCACATTCCTCAGCTTAGCCCCTTAGCAAGCAGCTCAGATTGGCTCTGCTCCACTCCTCAGAAACCCTGACAGCGCGTGGTACCAGTTGTGTTTGACAGTACCAGCTGAATTATATGCAACCTTGGTTTTTCCCTCCTTCCTTTCTTCTTTCACTTGCCCTGTCCTTCCACTCCTGGAACCACATTGATGAAGATAAATTACTTGTTCACCATTCCCCAAACTCATTTAAACAGAACTCAGGCTAAGATGCCTTTAGTGACAGCAATAAAACCACATAGAGTTAGGGCTAGCAAGGAGATCCACGGAATTTCCTTTCAAAAGCATATTCTCTGCAGTTCTTTGGTCTCTGTCTC
This sequence comes from Mus pahari, assembly GCF_900095145.1. Classification (NCBI taxonomy): domain Eukaryota; kingdom Metazoa; phylum Chordata; class Mammalia; order Rodentia; family Muridae; genus Mus; species Mus pahari. The sequence continues at coordinate 30,669,672 of NC_034596.1, forward strand.
TGTTAGTCACCTTTCTATAGTTATAACAAAGCACCAAGAGCTTCCTTAAGCTCATAGCTTATAGATTCTGATGCAGAATCAGTCGCCCCTGTCTCTTTAGATATATGGAGAGAGAGCAAATCATGATGGGAACTCAGAGTTGAGCAAAACTGGTCACTTCATGGTTAGGGAGTGAAACAGAGGAAAGAGAGGGGTCCATAGCCTCTCCAACCAAGTTAAGGAATGACCCTGGCCATTAAAGACCTCCCATGAGGTTCTAACGCAGAAATGTCCCAGATGCGAACTCCAGTACCATCTCTCCTTTCTTTTCTTTTATTAACTTAATTTTATTTATTTAAAAAAATATGAGATATATAGTTTCATTATGAGGCCCAGACTGACCTCAGGCTCTCAATCCTCCCTTTGTTTTTCTTTCTCCTCCTCCTTCTCCTCTTCCTCCTTCTCCTCTCCCTCCTCCTCTTCCTCTTCCTCCTTCTCCTCTTTTTGACCTGTGCTCCCTTATTCGTCACCCTCCACTTTCCTTCTTCAGTGGTTCCATTTACAGCTAATGGTTCACTCTCAGCACCTGGGCTGAAGTCAGAAGAAAACAACACTGTTTGAACAGTCTTCCTGCCCTGCTTGAACCAACGGTGTCCACTGGGCAGTGGTGTCTGCTGTTGCTCTTACTGCATCCTGCAGATTTAGCCTGTTGTAACCTTCTGACCGAGCTTCACCCGCTATCAAATTTCCTGTCCTTCTTCCTTGCCTGCACCTCTTGTTCCTCCCAACATCGCCACACATTGCATCAGCCACTTGTGTGTGCTCTTTAGCATGAAGCAGCAGTGCCGTGAAGCAGGAGGGTGACAGATCAGTAAAACAGTTCCAGAGGGCCACCTCGAGTGTCCCAGGTGACAAGGATCCAGATGTTCGTTTGGTAAACATTTACTGTGTGCCAATCACATGCTACACATTCTTCTAGGTGCTGGGCATCAGTGAGTGAAATAGAGGAGACTGGGCATATGGCTTACAGTCCAGGGAAAGGCAATTTAGTAACAGAGGCCAGACACGAGTACTACATCCCTTCTAATATACAGGTTAGGGAGCTGGAGAGACAGCTCAGCAGTTACAAGCACTGGCTGCCCTTGCAGAGAGTACCAGGGTTCAAGTCTTAGCGCTCACATGGTAGCTTACAACCATCTGTAACTCCAGTCCCAGAGGTTTTGATGGTTTATTCTGGCCTTTATGGGCATTCCATGTAGGTGGTATACAAACATACATTCAGGTAAAACACTGACGTACAAATTAGGCATCCTTGGTTGGAAATATAAAATCCAAACACTGCAAAGTCTGTAAGTCTTTGACCACTGACCTGATACTATAGATAGAAAGTCTCTTACTTGGTTTTATGTGGCCACAGTCAAAGTGCAGGTGCACAAATGTTATTCTTTTTTTTTTTTTTGACTGGACATACAGAGTGAGGTTTTAATGTTTTTGTTTTCTTACTTTATATGAGGTGTATTCAATAGTAATGCTTATATACCACATTATTGCTGCCCAAGATTCTCTCATGCTAACATAACAATTTCTCTTTTTTTGTCTATTCATTTTTTTTAATTTTCTTTATTTACATTACAAATGCTATCCCGAAAGTTCCCTATACCCCCCCCCCCCCCCCCCCCCCCCCCACCCCCTCCCACTACTTGGCCCAGGCCTTCCCCTGTGCTGGGTCATATAAAGTTTGCAAGACCGATTAGGCCATCTTCTGCTACATATGCAGCTAGAGACACAAGCTCAGGGGGTACTGGTTAGTTCATATTGTTGTTCCACCTATAGGGTTGCAACCCCCTTCAGCTCCTCGGGTACTTTCTCTAGCTCCTCCATTGGGGACCCTGTGTTCCATCCAAAAGCTGGCTGTGAGCATCCACTTCAGTGTTTGCCAGGCACTGGCATAGCCTCGCAAGAGGCCGCTATATCAGGGTCCCTTCAGCAGAATTACTTTCAGTCAATGTTTGTACATGTCTATGAGTTACAAATGAACTGCGTGTTTAGACTTGGGCTGCATCCCCAAGATTTCTCATTATGCATATGCAAATCCAAAACAACTTTACATTCAAAATGCTTCTGCCCCCAAGCATTTTGGGTAAGGGCTACTGTCTGCACTGTCCCCTGTACCTTGTCTCCTCAATAAGGCAGGCAGAACACCCATTCTCCTCACTAACAACTTTTGTTATTAATTTCTGGTTCATGATTAACATTTATTTTTGAGACTCACATGAACACGTGTGGTCCTAGCATTGAGGACGCCGAGGAAGGGGATCACTCAAGCTCAAGGCCAATGCGGGCTGCATAGCAAGACCCTGACTCAAAACAATAAAATAGGGCTGAGAGGTGGCTCAGTGGTAGTTAAGAGTACATGCTGCTCTTTCAGGGAACCTACATCTAGTTCCTCTACTCATATCAGGCAGGTCCTAGGAACCCAATGTTCTTCCTCATCTCTGTGGGCACTGGCACACATGCATGTAAATATGCAAATATACATAGAGATGCATACATGAATGAATACGTGCAGTAAATACATTGTATCTTTGACCCACTTCCCTCTCTTGAGGGACTCTTGAATACTCTGCTGGTTTATCTTTGACAAGATTTGGAATCCCCTAGCTGATGTACCTCTGGATTGATTTATCTAAGAAGGAAACACTTATTCCGAATGTCGGTGGCATCATCCCATGCTCTGGATCCCTGGAGTGAATAATGAAGAAATCAAGTAGAGTACTAGCATTCGTCTACCTTCAGACGCAGCGCGTCCAGCTACATCGGCCACCCGTGGCCACACCTAGAGCTGCTCTCATTGCCTTGTGTACTCTGTCCTCCTTCAGACTGTGGGCCAGTGCAGACCTTTCCTTCCTTAAGTACTGTTGCTAAGTGTCTCATGGAAGAAACAAGGAAAGTGACTGACATAGATACTTACGCATAGTCTTCCACTTGGGTTTGTGAAGGCTAACTGCCCTTTCCTGTCCTGGCTGGAACCATGCAGCCTGAAGGGCATGAGGTGGTCCCTGGAACATATACTCACTCTGAGCTATGGCTCGTGACCATTGACAGCAAAGTGTGATACAATCTTCCTTACATCCCCTCATGCCTTGAAAAGGAAATGAAAGATAAACTACTTTTTTTTTTTTTTAGTTTAACATACACTCTCTCTGAGTTCCCCATTTTTTAAAATTTTGTATTAGGGGATTTGGGTGAATCTCTATCTAACTGAACTCTTCTAACACAAGCATAAGCCAGAGCATCTCCATTTTCTTTTGTTGTTTGAGACAGGGTCTTGCTGTGTAGTGCTGGCTGACCTCGAACTATGTAGACAAGCCTGGCCTAGAACTTGGGGCAAGTCTCCTGCTGCTACCTCCGGAGTGCTGGGATTACTTGCAGGTACAAAGCATGATGTCCGACTTCCATTTGTTGTACTGGAATGGTAGAGTGCTCACTTACATTTAATCAAGGCTCCTCATAACCCTTGTTTTCTTTCTTTCGATGGTACATGCACCAGGTACCAAAGCCCATCTGAGGGCTCTAAGAGCTGTTCTAATTGGAAAACAGGGTCCTCAAAGAAGTCACTTCTAGGGATCATTTGCTTGGAAAGAGAACACAGTTTTCTTCTTTCTCTTGTTGGAGTCAGGAACTGACTCCAAGGCCCAGGAGTGCTAACAGAACATGCGTTCTACCCCTGGGCGGAACATCCAGTCTTTATCTCTTGACAACTTTTATTTATTTATTTATTTATTTTTATTTTAAAAATTATTTTATTAGATATTTTCTTCATTTACATTTCAAATGCTATCCCGAATGGCCCCTATACCCTCCCCCTGCCCTGCTCCCCTACCCACTCACTCCCACTTCTTGGCTCTGGTGTTCCCCTGTATGGGGCATATAAAGTTTGCAGGACCAAGGGGCCTCTCTTCCCAATGATGGTCGACTAGGCCATCTTCTGCTATATATGCAGCTAGAGACACAAGCTCTGGGGGTACTGATTAGTTCATATTGTTGTTCCACCTATAGGGTTGCAGACCCCTTCAGCTCCTTGGGTAATTTCTCTAGCTCCTCCATTGGA
>NC_034596.1:30673875-30685910 GCF_900095145.1 Mus pahari
TGGAAATCCATCAACATAATCCACTATGTAAACAAATTCAAAGCAAAAAAACACATGATCATCTCATTAAATGATGAGAAAGCATTTGACAAAGTCCAACAGCCCTTCATGATAAACATATTGGAAAGATCAGGAATTCAAGACCCATACCTAAACATAATAAAAGCAATCTACAGCAAACCAGTAGCCAACATCAAAGTAAGTGGAGAGAAACTCATAGCAATCCCACTAAAATCAGGGACTAGACAAGGCTGCCCACTTTCTCCCTACCTATTCAATATAGTATTTGAAGTCCTAGCCAGAGCAATTTGACAAAAAAAAAGGAGATCAAGGGAATACAAATTGGAAAGGAAGAAGTCAAAATATCACTATATGCAGTTGATATGATAGTATATATAAGTGACCCTAAAAGTTCCATCAGAGAACTCCTAAACCTGATAAACAACTTCACTGCAGTAGCTGGATATAAAATTAACTCAAACAAATCAGTGGCCTTTCTCTACACAAAGGATAAACAGGCTGAGAAAGAAATTTGGGAAATAACACCCTTTGAGAAAGAAATTTGGGAAATAACACCCTTCAAAATAGTCATAAATAATATATAATACCTTGGTGTGACTCTAACTAAGGAAGTGAAAGGTCTGTCAATCATAAGAACTTCAAATCTCAGAGGAAAGAAATCAAAGAAGATCTCAGAAGATGGAAAGCTCTCCCATGCTCATGGTTTGTCAGGATCAGTATAGTCAAAATGACTATCTTAGAGAAAGCAATCTTCAGATTCAATGCAATCACCATCAAAATTCCAACTCTATTCTTCACCAAGTTAGAAAGGGCAATTGGCAAATTCATCTGGAATAACAAAAATCCTAGGATAGGGAAAACTATTCTCAACAATAAAAGAAACTCTGATGGAATCACAATTCCCGACCTCAAGCTGTACTACAGAGCAATTGTGATAAAAACTGCATGGTTCTGGTACAGTGACAAACAGGTAGATCAATGGAACAAATTTGAAGACACAGAAATGAACCCACACACCTATGGTCACTTGATCTTTGACAAAGGAGCTAAAACCATCCAGTGGAAAGAAGACAGCACCTTCAACAAATGGTGATGGCACAACTGGCATGCAGAAGAAAGTGAATTGATCCATTCCTATCTCCTTGTACAAAACTAAAATCTAAGTGGATCAAAGAACTCTACATAAAACCAGAGACACTGAAACTTATAGAGGAGGAAGTGGGGAAGAGCCTCGAAGATATGGGCACAGGGGAAATATTCCTGAACAGAACAGCAATGGCTTGTGCTGTAAAGATCAAGAATCGACAAATGGGACCTCATAAAATTGCAAAGCTTCTGTAAAGGCAAAGGACACTGTCAATAAGACCAAAAGGCAACCAACAGATTGGGAAAAGATCTTTACCAATCCTAAATCTGATAGGGGGCTAATATCCAATATATATAAATAACTCAAAAAGTTGGACTCCAGAAAACTAAACCCTTTTTAAAAATGGGGAACAGAGCTAAAAAAGAATTCTCAACTGAGGAGTACCGAAGGGCTGAGAAGCACTTGAAAAAATGTTCAGCATCCTTAATCTTCACGGAAATGCAAATCAAAACAACCCTGAGATTTCACCTCACACCAGTCATAATGGCTAAGATCAAAAACTGAAGTGACAAATAGATGCTGGCGAGGATGTGGAGAAAGAGGAACACTCCTCAATTGCTGATGGGACTGCAAGCTGGTACAACCACTCTGGAAACCAGTTTGGTGGTTCCTCAGAAAATTGGTCATAGTTCTACTGGAAGATCCAGCAATACCTCTCCTGTTCATATATCCAGAAGATGCTCCACCATGTAATAATGACACCTGCTCCACTATGTTCATAACAGCCTTATTTATAACAGCTGGAAGTTGGAACGAACCCAGATGTCCCTCAACAGAGGAATGGATACAGAAAGTGTGATACATTTACACAATGGAGTACTACGCAGGTATTAAAAACAATGAATTTATGAAATTCTTAGGCAAATGGATGTATCTGGAAGATATCATCTTGAGTAGGTAACCCAGTCACAAAAGAACACACATGACATGCACTTACTGATAAGTGGATATTAGGCCAGAAACTTGAGAAGGGGGAACAAAATACCCATGGAAGGAGGTACAGAGACAAAGTTCTGAGCCAAGCCTGAAGGAGTGACCGTCTGGAGACTGCCCTACCTGGGGATCCATCCCATAAAAAACCCACCAAACCCAGACACTAGGTAGATGCCAACAAGAGCCTGTTGACAGGAACCTGATATAGCTGTCTCCTGTGAGACTCTGCCAGTGCCTGGCAAATACAGAAGTGGATGCTCACAGTCATCCATTGGATGGAGCACAAGGTCCCCAGTGAAGGATCTAGAGAAAGAACCCAGGGAACTGAATGGGTCTGAAGCCCCATAGGAGGAACACCAATATGAGCTAACTAGTACCACCAGAGCTCCTTGGAACTATACCATCAATCAAAGAAAACACATGGTGGAACTTGTGGCTCTAGCTATATATGTAGCAGAGGATGGTCTAGTCGGTCATCATTGGGAGGAGAGGCCCTTGGTCCTGTGAAGGTTCTATGCCCCAGTGTAGGGGAATGCCAGGACCAGGAATGGGAGTAGGTGGGTTGGGGAGCAGGGTGGGGGGAGAGGGGAGAGGGGATAGGGGATTTTTGGAGGGGAAACTAGGAAAAGGGATAACATTTGTAATATAAATAAAGAAAATATCTAATAAAAAAAGAAAAAGAAAAAATGTAATTGCTTTCTGGAAGGAGATGCTAGACCAGAAGCTCAGGATCGTTTTTTTAGAAGGGGGAACAAAATACCCATGGAAGGAGATACAGAGACAAAGTTCGGAGCAGAGCCTGAAGGAACGACCATCCAGAGACCTATGGTACATATACAGCTAGAGCCACAAGTCCCAACATGTATTTTCTTTGATTGATGGTGTAGTTCTTAGGAGCTCTGGGGGTACTGGTTAGTTCATATTGATGTTCCTCCTTTAACTTTAAACATTCATGTTTTTTTGTTTTGTTTTGTTTTGTTTTTATCATATCAGTCTCCTTTATCAGAAAGAAGTGGGCAGAAAGAACCTTAAACTTCTCCCTTGTAAAAGGGGATGCTGATAAGAGGGACATCCAGTTGAAGTCAATGTGATAATCTCAAGGATCAGCAAGGGCTGGCTGACTTTTTGTGATTGCTGATGCTGTCATTAGGGCAACAGTGTGGGGTGAAGGGAGACTCCTAAGGCTTGTGTTTTCTGTGCCAGAAGTTTTGTTCCCGTGGCAACAGGTTTTCAGTGTTGTCTCTGGGTGTCCCTTTGACTGCTGCGTCCTCAGGTTAAGCAGGGTCTGTCAGAGTTCCTCACCACGAGCTAGACATAGGCAGATGTTCATCTGGCATGAGGCAAGGCAGGGACAGTATGGCTTAGATAGGTCTAATTTTTATTTTGGTTTCCCCCCTAAATCAGAGAAAAAAAGCACAGGCAAAGAAAATGAGATCCATTTGCTGGGTGGCGGGAAGGCTCCCTGGTGTCTCCTGTTATCTGACTTCCAGAGGCCTTTCCAGAGCTCATGCTGTTCACAGCCTGCAACGAGGCCTCTAGTGGTGCAAATCAGAAAAAAACAAAACAAAACAAAACAAAACAAAAGCAAGCAAGCAAACAAGAAGACAAAGCGGACCACTTACACTCAAACCGTGAGGCAGTGGCTTTACTTCCTGGGAGCTCCGTTCCTCAGACCTTCTCCTGCTTCCACAGCCTTGAAATTTGTATTGCGTCAGTCCTGGGATACATCTCTTAGCTACACTTCTGTTTCTGGGCTGTTTTCTACTGATGTCTGCCAAGGACAGTGCTCCCGGAATGCGCCTGACCTTTAGGGGGTGGGATGAACTTCTGTCAGCAGCAGTGGCCCATTCCTGTGGGGACTTGACCCAACAGTAGAGAAGACAAGAACATCTGTTGGCCTTTGGGAGCAGGAAGCATTTCATACACTTTCCAAGAAAGACAGGGCTCCAGGCGGTGTCCCTTTTAAAATGTGTTTTTTTTTTTCCCCCCAGTGTTTAAAGCAAATAACAAATGTACAACTTAGATTATTTGATAGAGCTTAAATTAGTCTCCAATTGCAGAGAGACAAAGATGCCAGTGAGGAGACCTATGATTTACTCTCTTTAATTTTATGGAACATCATTTGGAATGCCTGGATGTAATGCCTGAGGAATATAGCTTGCCTTTAAAATTGGAATGTTCATGGTTGCTTTTCCTGTTGATAAGCTTTTTTAAAATGCTGGCAGAAGTCTAAGCTGTTCCCTCTGTGCTGAGGGGCTGAGACATGGTTATAACTTCCCTTCCTTCTGTAGTAACTCTCTCCTGTCTTTCAGGCTGGGGGTGGTGTCTTCTGATCCCATTGCTTTGCCTCTTCGACGTTTTCAACAGAACATGATTTTCTGCAGTGATTGCTGAACATGCAGTTTTGCTAAATCTACCATGGGGGTTCTTGAGAACTCTGTTCGCTGTTTTGGTCTAGTGGCACTCAGACTTGGCCATGCATACCATATCAGAAGCTTCCTAATGTATAGTCATCAAGTGTTCCAGACCAGGTGATTTGGTGGGTAGAGTCGATTCTGGAGGGTCTGCAGAACATGTAAACTTGGTCCAAGTTCCACACTTGGAGGAAGAGCTTTGTCTAGGAGCAGGGATTGTCCCTACAGTTGCCATTTTGGTCAAGTGAGTACTTATGGCTTTTCTCAGCATAGCAGAATATTCCTGGCCTCTCTCCATGAGATATCAGAAGCATTACCACCACATTTTGACAACCGAAGATGTCCCCAGATTCTGGTAGATGTCTTCAGCCATGGTAGATTTGAAATCTACTGTGTTAAAATGTTCTTAATGCAAGCATCCCAGGCACCTGACCATTCCTTTGGTGATGGATTTATGTGTGGCTTTCTCATCTCAAACACAACTTTCTTACGTTTTTGTATAATGAAATCAAGTTTTTGTTTGTTTGTTTGTTTTTGGTTTTGTCATGAAGGAGTCAAGCTATGATTATTTTCAAAGACAGGTGATTCTTATCTAACCCAAACTTTTTTTTTTTTTTTCCCCGAGACAGGGTTTCTCTGTGTAGCCCTGGCTGTCCTAGAACTCACTTTGTAGATCGGGCTGGCCTCGAACTCAGAAATCCGCCTGCCTCTGCCTCCTGCCCGAGTGCTGGGATTAAAGGCATGCGCCACCACGAACGGCTCCCAAAATTATGTGTATGTGACTGTATCTTTATGTGTGCTATGTGTGTATGAGTGCTTTAGGAAGCCAGAAGCTATACATTTAAAAAATGATTCATATACTGTTTACCACTCTAAAGGCACCGGAACCTTGGAGAATGGAGCCTAGAAATGATGCAGACTAGGAGCCAACTTTATTCAGAACATCAAGCAATTTATACTCTGAGAGTTAAGAAGAGTCACCCGAGTAAAGTGCACAGTCACAAGGTCAAGTCACATGCGTTTCCATAGAGACACATGGACAAATAGCGATTGTAGTGAACGATCAAAAGCAAATTTGCTCCTATCTGCTACACTTGGGAAGAGCAGGAAAGTACACTCCAAGAACAATTCTATGTTTTGAAAAGTCACAAGCTCCATTTCTTGTTTTCTTATAGTTTTCTCTCCTTAGCATTCTCCTTCCACGACTCCATTCTTGGACCACATTCCCTCAATGCACTAGCAAAGTGTTGGTTGACCAAAGGCAACAAGTGATTGACAGTCTCCCAAAGTTCATATGGGCAGCAGACGACTAGTTGAAATTGTCATGTGGCGTTTAGACAGAAAGTGCCTCATGCTAGTTTACTAAATGTCAAAGCCAGGCTGTTGTCTAGCTGGAGGAAGGCTCTGCATGCCCACTGGGAACCGTGCTGCCCTCTGAGGAAGATGGCGGAGAGATGGCACACAGAACTGACTTCCACACTGTTTGGAAAAGGATGTTTTCTCTTTATGTCTGATGTGAACTCCTCAGCAGCTGTGGCTTAACAAATATTGACTTGGACTCTTTGAAATCACAACCGAAGGTTGTCTTTGCTTTCAAAGAAAATGAATACATTCTGTTAGATGAAAAATTATCTGCCTGCCTCACGTGTTTAACATTGTGCTTCCAACTCACAGAAGTTAATATTCTTGGCTTTGAGAAGCTCCTGATATTTACCATACCAAATTTAGCTGGACAGTTCTATACTCCTGGGCCACAGTTAAGAATGCTAAGTTGGCCTTACCTTAAAAACAGGCCCAAGAAATATTTAAAAAACAAAAAACAAAAACCAACCAAACCAAAAAAAAAAAAACCAAGTATAGTGGTCCATTTTTTCATTTGCACAAATCCCCTACATCGTGAGTTAGTAGTTGCCTAGCCACATCTGTCTCTTACACCACAACTTTCAGCAGTGCCCACCAACCCTTGATCTCTGATATGACACTGGTGCCTGCATTCTTCCACCTTAAGTCCTCCTCCTCCTCCTGGCCCTTCTTCTCCCAACTCCCCCTTTTTACCCCATCAAGATTGTCAGTTTGAATTCCATCCTGTTCCCACCTACAAACCTCCCCTGCGAGCCACAGACACAACCTTAGTGTTCCTAGGCCTATGCAAATGCTGATCCAGTTATACAGGAGAGATGTTTTTATTTCTTTTCCTTCAGGTTAAATGGCTTCTTCATTTCTTTTTCCCCTATTACTTGTTTTATTTTATTTAATAGATTCAAATAATAATAGATAAAAGAATCATTACACGATGTCATGAATGTACTTGTTTGTTAATATACTCATTTTCTGTTACTTTTTTTATTAGTAGCATAAATTATTTGTACAAAATAATGGCCTTCATTGTGACATTTTCATGCAGGCATACACAATGAACTTCAATCACATTTGACCCCTCTTTTACCTTCTCTGGTCCACTCCATTCTCCCCTGATTCCTTTCTCCCAAATAATAACCTTTTATACTTAAAAAAAAAAATCTAGATTTTGCATATGAGAAAACACATTGTTTGAATCTGAATTATTTCACTAGTTACAACAGTATCCACTTACATCTGTTTTCCTGCAAAGAACACAATTTTGTTCTTTGTGACTAATACTCTGTTGTATATGAATGGCTCGTGTTACTTAACCACTCATTTGTCGAGGTCTTAAAATCATTATGCACTTGAGCTTTTTCTTGTACAATTTCATTGTTCTCTTTCTGAATGACTCTTCCATCCTTGCTTTTTTTCTTAAAGCCCCAACATGAACAAACACTTTCTACTATATTGGCCTTCCCATGATACCCTCTTGGACATCAAGATCGCCATGCCAACTGGAGCTGTTCTCACTTAATTTTCCCTCCCTTCTGGAGATCTCCATCTTCTGTCCCCACAGCAACAGCGTATTTTCTATGTCTGCATGATGGCCGTCATTCTGGGAACATAGTTTCCTTTCACCGTGTTTTTTTTTTTCCCTCCCCGCATCTGTTTGCTCACTTCCAGATCTTCCCCTTTTCTTGATTGCCTCTCTGATTTTGCTGAGAGGGAGCCACAAACCTACAAGTGGTAAGATGCTAAGATCTGAGTGTCTCAAAACACCACAGTACTTCCGACACGTTTGGTAGCCTGACAGGGAAAACAGGCACCCAGAGTGTAATTTTTTCAAGCTGGTTCTACCCAGCCTTGCCTTGATCAGAAGGAAAAAAAAGCTTTGTGCTCCTGTCACTAACATCCCACAGAATGTCTCAGATTGTCCACCCTTAGGCAGTAAATCATTCCATCCCAAGAATTAAAGCAGGCACTCCATGTATGGTGATCCACCACTCAGCCAGAAGGCAGAGGTGCTCACAGGAGAAGCTTTCCCTTGCCCCTCCCCCCTTACATTTGGAGTTTTCTCCATCCCAGTCTGAAGCCATCAGCCCCTGCCTTTCTTCCTCAACATCAGTTTATGAGGCTTCCGTAGTGGAGAGACCGGCTCTGCAAGCAAGCAGGCATAACTTCCCATCCGCCCCCTTGGTGAAAGCTTTATCCTTTTCATTTTATAGCTTTTGTTGATGCCTCCAAATGGGTGACTCACATCCATCTGAGTAGGACGGAGGGGAAGAAAACAGGACCTGGGGTTCACTGGGGGAAACAGGAAAGAGACACACAGGAAACTGACAGGTCAGTACTGTCAGACACAATCCCTCTGTACAGGCTGAACGGGTTTTCCCTGAGACATCTGGCAGTGCCGCTCAGCTCTCCCAGCATCTGTGGTTTCTACAAGGCAATCGGATGTTACCCTCACTTGCTCGTTCTTTTATATTGATTGGCTTTCTTTCCTGGAGGGTTTTAAACGGTTGTCTTTATGCTTGGTGTTTGGAAATTTCACTCACTTGCTCGTTCTTTTATATTGATTGGCTTTCTTTCCTGGAGGGTTTTAAACGGTTGTCTTTATGCTTGGTGTTTGGAAATTTCAACAACCAAGCAACTTAGGAATGGGCGCTTTACAATTCTTGAGTTGTCCAATTGGGACACACTTGTGACCTCATAGCTTTGATGGCTCCATTAGGTCTTTGCTAATTTTATCTTCTCTTTATTTGTCACAGTTGCAGTTTGATTTGTTAAAAAACAGACTTAACAGACTAGTCTTGCATCTTTGGGTTTTTTTTTTTTTTTTTTTTTTTGTAAAGAATGATGGCCTCAAACTCATGATTCTCCTGCCTCAGCCTCCCCTGTACTGGGATTATAGGCACCTACCACTACCCCAGCTTGTTTCCTAATTTTAAAACAGTATGGTAAATCATGCAAAGCATCAGATTGTCGTCATTCTTATCTCATTCCCCAGTCTTTGACTTTTTAACTTACGCATTTTTGTTTCCATAACTATGATCCCCTCTGTTTTCTGTTTTCTTCTGTAGCCTCTTGACCTTGCATTAGAAACAGCTCACCACTAACACAAATAATTAACCTAATTATTTGAGGATAATTACAGTTGCTTTGTTTCTAGAACTGTTCGGTTTTTCTGACTATCTTAGTTTCTTGGTGCCCGAGATGACAGTTTCTGTTTTAAATTAGTAACCACTAAACTATTATTTTTACTAGAAATGAAGCTACTCTTTAAATTTCGGGTATGAATTGAATTAGGAAATGTTTCCCATCTTGAGCATGTAGATGCAGGGATGGGCTTAATGCTTCTTTGAAAATCTTCAAGGTCATTATGGGTCAAGTTGTACAAGGCTTTCCTTACTTCTACTCTTATCCAGTCTCCAGATCACTTTCTGCCTGCACCAGGGTTGGTTTTTCCAGTCTCCCTGACTGTCTTTCTTCTGTTCTTGAGTCTCTTTCAGATGTCCTCTTGAGGTCTTTGTCATCTCACACAGGCCACCTTTTCTAAGTTACTGTGTAGCCCATTTCTCTATGTATAGTCCCAGGACTCCCCAATCATGCCTAAACCCTTGGTCTCACTAACATCAACATGAATTCTCAATTTAAATATAACAATGGCGGCGATGCAGTACACTTGGGCTAGTTTTTATCACTCCTTCAAATTTGTTCGGTAGTGTTCCTCCCAGTTAATAGTATTTGCTTGCTCTGATGTAGTTGGTTGGTGATAAAGTCACTGGTCTAGATAGTTACTGAGCCATACATTATTAGCCTGAAGTCTCAATCAGCCAAGGAGAAGAAAGAAGCAATGCCGGGTGGCTTCTTTAAAGGATGCTCTATTATCATTCTCACAGACATTTTGTAAGAGGATACACACAAACTGTGGAGTTCTTTCCACCTTCACCTTTATTGGGCCTTGTTTCATGGTATATAATGATAGCCAGACCTTTTGCATCCCCAAATTTACACACCTATGTTTGTAAGTACCCATACATACAAATTACTGGGAACCCAGTAACTCTGATGACTCCTTTTTTTGTGTTCTAAAAAGGGATAATGTTTGGGTGTGTTCCAGTGACCCAACACTTCCTAGTCACAACTTCTTACCTTTTCCTACCTTTTGAAGCTTGACAGTACTTCAGAGAGACACCAGCTCACTCAGTCATTATAGGACCCCCGGAATGAGACCTAGCATCTCCCTCCTTCTTCCTCTCTTGCCTTCTGGTAGAATAGGATTCTACCCAAATCCCAGTTCATCCCTTGAGGGGAGGGAGCTCTGCGATGCCACATCTTTTCCCTTTCTTGTTATCAGTGGAATCTGGTGGGTAAATACACCAGTCTGATGATGGTCCCTGGAGTTGGCTCTTTTTGCTCAATCTGGACCAACATAGACAGTGATTCAGGCAAAAAGAAAAAAAAATCAATAATAATTTCTTTAAAAGTCCTAAACTTTTCTAGAAGCATCTTGTTTATCTGGAGATGTTTGAAACTCAAGCTAGAACTCTCTGTGACTTGGATTGCCTCAAGTCCTATAAATCCCTTCCAGAGAGCTGTGACCCTCCAGAGGGAGACACAATCTCAGCTAATACTTCCTTGCAGAAGCCCTAACAAAGCCCTGCGGCCCAAACCTCCAGGCTCTGCTTTGTCCTGTGAGCGTCCTCCTGTTCTTGAGCAGGGAGAGAGCAGAAAATAGAGGAGCCACACCCCTCACGCCTCCTGTCCGTCCGAATATCTCTTTTGGAATCTAGGAGGCCGGATAGCCCTGTTCTGCTTTGTTTCATTTCTGTTTTGTTACCTGTTTTCCTGAGTGGTAACTTCATTCCAGGGTAAAACTTTCAAAAGAACTCGAGTCCCTGGCTTCCAAAGAAGAGCTAAAGGCCAAGAGGATTACATAAAGTGGTAACTTTTCCTCCCACTTTGCTAGAGGTTTCCTCAAAGTGAATAAATTATGTACGGCATACATTCACAAAATAAATGTTAGGTCTAGCAGATAAAATATTTAACAGAACAAATTGAAATTTGAATTTCTTAACTGGCCTTTTTCTATATGCCCCCTACCCCCAGTGCCCAACTGTACTCCCTTGATTACAACTCTTTACTTCCCTCGTCTGTCTGTCTGTCTGTCTGTCTGTCTGTCTGTCTGTCTGTCTGTCTATCTATCTGTCTGTCTGTCTGTCTGTCTCTGTCTTTCTGTTTATGTGTGTGTGTGTGTGTGTGTGAGGGAGTGTATGTGTGTGCCCTGCTGTCTCAGTTTAGAACACAAGTGTTCACCCAGTGACTAGCTGGTGACGGATGGTAACTAGAGAAGGCAAGCACAAGTAGCAGGGAGTCATCTCTAAAGCAACGGATGCCATCCTAGCAATGACATCTGAAGGTGGCTCAGCCTTGCTTCTGGTCCGACTGGTCCCAAATCCATGTGAAGGACGGTATGGAATAGGAGTGCACTGCTGTCTTCCCCAATACAAGCGGACTCTCTAGCCATCCGAGGAGTTAGGACACTGGACTCAGCAATATTGCTCACCTATGGGGAGCTTTGGAAAAGATGCTCTGAAGAAGTTAAAGAAACATAACAGGCACACAGTGATGCCAACACAAAGCTGTGTAGAACGCAAAAGGCACAAAGCCATTTAGGGAACAATTATCACGCTGCGTGATATTAATCTCATGACAGTGGTAGATACTAAGTAGAGCTAAAGATTGAATGGGAACATCAGAGACATGGTGACCCCGCACAGAGGCACAGAGAAGTGAGCCACACAGACTTGGCATGGTCCTCCACAACATTATCAGGGAGAGGGAATAATGGCTGCCTGGCAGCTGGACCAGCCCTACTGTGTAGGAAGAAGCATCTATCAGGTTATTTAAACCTGAGACTCTCTGCATGGGCTGATCTAAAGAACTCTCTTTTATCCTTCTCTTCATACATCTCCGTTTATTATCTGACTTGTTCAGCCACTGGGAATGGATTTCTAATGCAACAGATACCATCCTAGCAATGGCATCTGAAAGTGGCTCAGTCTTGCTTCTGGTTTGACTGGAGGTTTTGACTCTCCTTCATCTCCTCCTCTTCCTCTTCCTCTTCCTCTTCCTCTTCCTCTTCCTCTTTCTTTTCCTCCTCCTCCTCTCCCTCC
>NC_034596.1:30686065-30693641 GCF_900095145.1 Mus pahari
CCCCCCCGCCGCCATCATAAGTGAGTGAAATAGCACCTTGATTACCATACTATTCACTTTCCTCTTTTGGTTCATCTTTTTCTCAGAGTTATACAGAGTTCCTCCTATGAGGAACAATTATTGCAGATTAAAAAAACAAAATCTTGCATGTGGTTCAAGAGATTAGTGGATGTGTGCTGCCCCACTCTGGGGAGGGTGGTGATTGATACACTCAAGGAGCTTTGGGTTTCTGAGCCCAGAAGGGCAAAGGTCTGATCAGAAGTGTGGAAAGCTCTTTTGCAAAGGTCATGACGCACTGGGCCTTGCTCCCTTATGGAATAAATGCATGCACATCTAGTTTGATCACTTGGGGGCAAGGTTGAAATACTCCTGAATTCATTCCATAAGGCACAGTGTCACTGGGCATGGCACACTCAATATTAGCATGAAGACTTCTGAGACAGAAACATGGCACTGAAGTTTTCTCTCCTAACTCAGCATAAAACGATGTGTTAAAAATATTAACTTAATTAAAATCCTGATGCAGGTGCATTTTTTACTGGGCTTACTAATTAAGATGGGGAAGAAGGGGGAACAAATGGATTGTTTCCATTCTAAGCTCAACCCATTCCCCATCCTCCTACAGACCACACATGAGATTTGTACTCAGAGATGAGAAGGATTTCCACCCTGATTGGGTTATACTAAAATGCTTTTGAAAGACACTAAGGAAAAAACCAGACCGGTAGAAAACTCACCTCCTTTATTTACTTCTTTTCAGGGGACACAGTTATAAGCTACCAGTATCATGCACCAAAAAAGCCGGATGCCCAGTCTGAAGCAAGCAGAAACGGGGACTTCTGAAATGGAATGGCAGGATGGCCCATGAGGGGATTCTCTCTAGAGACAATGGCTGCTGTTTCCATGGCGATGGCAGAGTCACCTGCTTGCACCTCATCTCTCAGCTCCTTTTGTTCAGAGCAAACTCCCATTAAGCAGCAGCCAGCATTATTAGCGAGGCAGAGGCATTTAAAAAGTGATCTGGCTGCCACCATTCTGCTCACAGGCCTTTTAGAAGCTCGGTAATGGATCTGCAACTCCCTGGGGGCCTGGCTGTTAATTCTTTTGCAGGAAAACACTTGGAAAAACAAACAAACAAACAAACAAACAAACCTCTCTCTGAAACAGTTTTCATCCTATCTGGGTTACACCTTCCTAAGAAGGAGTTAAAAAATTTTTTTTTTCATTTTCAAATCCAGTGATGGCCAAACCTCAATATGCCTCAGAATTCTCTAAACCTACAAAGTTCAAATTCCCAGATCTGCCCTCCACAGAGTCTGATTTAATTGGCATCTCAGTTCATTTTGTGTTACTTATCACTGGAGTCTACAGACTTGGTAACTTGCAAGAATAAGGTTTATTCAACTCATGGTTCCAGACACTAGGGGTTGGGGGGTGTGGCGGATGGGGAGGGGTGTGTCCGAGGTCAAAGGGCAGCATCCACAGAGGACTCTCTCACTGGTGGGTGTTCTCTGATTAACTCAAGGGCAACACATGGCAGCATGGGTGTAAGGAAGTCAGAAAGCTCTTTTTTTTTTTTTTTCTGACGAAAGGGTTCTTGAAATAGATAACTATATAATACATAATACATTAATAATGCATTAGTTTCAAGGGCAAAGCCTTTACGTACCAGTTACCTCCCAAAGGTCCCACTTCTGAAGTAACACTAACCCATAATAATAGCAATTATTTCCAACATGAAAGAAACACTTAGATCATACCAATAGATCAGAGATGGGCCTAGGACTCAGCATAGGTACTCTTAGATGAGTCAGGTACAGAGATGGGCAAGACCACTCACTTTTGAGAGTCCCCTGTTTTGCATATTGTGCTAACTAGTTTTATGTCAACTCAACACAAACTAGAGTCATTTCAATTGATAAAATGTCCCCATCAGATTGGCCTGAGGACAAGTCTGTGGCATTCTCTTGATTAATGATGGGTATAAGAGGGTTCAGCTCACCATGAGTAGCGCCACCCTTGGCTGAAGCAGTTCGAAGCTGGGCGGCAGGGGATCAGAGAGTGGAGGGCTGGGTAGTGGTGGTGGTGCACACCCTTAACCTCAGCACTCAGGAGGTAGAGGCAGTCGAATCTCCAAGTTCGAGGCCAGCCTGCTCTACAGAGCTAGGTCCAGGACAGACAGGGCTACACAGAGAAACCCTGTCTTGGGGGTTGGAGGGGAAGAAAGCAGGTTGAGCAAGTGAGGAGGCAGCTCATAAGCAGCATCCCTCCCTCCATGGCTCCTACATTAGCTCCCACTTCCAGGTTCCTGCCCTGGCTTCTCTCTGTGGTAAGCTACAAGCTGTAAGGAGAAATATAGTCTTTTCTTCCCCAAGTTGCTTTTGTTCATGGTGTTTCATCACATCCATAGAAACCCTAAGACACATATTGTCCACATAGCAAAAGGAGGACAGGATTGGACAGTGTCCCCTTCACAAAAGGGCTGCATATTGAAAAAAGAAGCACGTATCTCAAGGAGTATCTTGCAGTGAGCCTGCTTTGAGATTTCCAGGGGAGGAGGCAGCCCTGCCTCGTGCCCTCTGCTTTCATCTGAGAGGAAGCTCGGTGCTTCTGTCCCTTGAGGCTGCAGGTGGCAGGCACTTCAGCTTCTATTCAGACACAGTTTCTTTTAGACAGAGAATGAGGTGATCTGAACAACAGTCCTATTTTGGGACAGGAGAAGTAAGAGGTACATGGGTGTTCACAACAGTCTTCCTAAGGGAGAGCACCCTCGACCCACTTGATTTTCTTGGTCGCAATGACTTGCAAGAGCCCTAAACCCTCAGGACTGCCCGATGCCCACCTGGACTGCTGCTTTCCTCCCACTGACAAAATCAGAATAAAGAAGGAAAACTCGTTTCCAATATAGCAGTACTTGTTGAGGTTGGTTGGCTTTGCTTTTGTTTGTTTGTTTGTTTGTTTTGCTTTAATATCTGCTGACTCGTGCACTAGGACCTCATTGGCACTGACAGCTCAGGTCACTCCTGGCTTTGTAAACAGGTCACAGTTTGGGGGGGGCTAACCCAAACTGTTTGTTGAGTGAATACACAGAATCTTAGGATAGAAACTGCGGATGGGACATGTCTTTCATCCCAGCCCTTGAGAAGCAGAGACAGGCAGATCTCTGTGAGGTTGAACCTGGCCTACAGAGCTAGTTCCAGGACAGTCAAGGCTCTACAGAGAAAACCTGATATGAAACCAAAAACCAAAAAAAAAAGTTCCTCTTCTCCTCTTAGAAAAGCAGCTGTGAAGGGAAGCAGTTCAATGTGGCATCGAGGCCCAAGGCCACAAACCTTGGCATCATGTTGCCTGACAACTAATCCACACTCTATCACAAACTTGAAAGGCTCTTTCACAGCCCTCCCAATGCTGTGACCCTTTAAGCACTTCCTCGTGGCGTGGTGACCCCCCCCCCATAAAATTCTACTTCATAACTCATTCTGCTCCTGCTGTGAACTGTAATGTAAATATCTGATATGTAAAATATCCCCTTCCCCTGTGAAGAAAAGGGGGTCACGACCCACAGGTTGAGAACCACTGGTCTACAGCGTGGGCATGGTTAGACCTATTAGGCCCTTAGTAGGCGATCTGGCACTAAGCAAGGGCCCAGAGCAAGTTTGCCCTTCAGATTGTAGCAAAAGGCTGCTGCATGTATTGTCACTCAAAGGTCATGCTTAGGCTCTGCTTGGAAGGCCAGGAGACAGTGCTGTCCATTTCTCCTGGGACGGCTAGCTATTCGGTTGCCACCTGGTGTCCACAGTGTGAGTGTTGGAGTTAGTTAGCCATTGCGAATCTCTTAGCCAGGTGGGTAAGAACACACCAGGAGGGTTGGAATGGTGCTAGCTGTTCCTGCTCCTACTGAGCAGGACCCCGTTTTCCCCACAGCCAGTTTCCATGTGATCCTAGTGGATCTTGTGCCATGTTCCCTTTAGTCCCACAAGTTCCACTTATCTCAAGCTCGAGTAACTTCTCTAAAGTAGAATAGACTGGGCCCAGTGGAGACATTTTCTCCTGGGCATTTGAATAAAGTCGAAGGGTTTGGAGTAAGTAAGGTGTCATTCACTCCCTTCTCATCTCTCCTTCCCTCCCTCAGACATTCTATGAGTGTCTGTGCCCTGTGCCAACATGCTTCAGAGAGAAGAAATAAGGAGCATTTGAAAGAGGAAAACAGCGGACAGGAATCTGGAGGTACATGGACAGGGTGGCTGGGAAGGAGCCGCCGTGGATAGACCTCAGGTGCCGATAGTCTAGCGCTCGGAGAAGGGACCACAGGCTCAATGACATCCTCAACATGGAGCCGAGCTTGAGTTGAGGAGGTAAGGGACCGTGAACAGGTTAGATCGTGACGGTGAGGAGGTCAGAGCAGGCGCTCTAGGGAGCACAAGGCGTGCGAGTTTACAGGGAGGGATTGTGGGTAGCGGCTGGTAGGCTAGAGCATCCAGAACCTAAAGAATCTGTTTTAGTTAGTTTCTTCTTCCACACACCAAGAGTTTTGGGGCATCCTGAGCTCTGGCACTGATCTGGGTACCTGGCCTATATAGAACAGACTTGGTAGAGTTTATGTTCTAGCAGGATGGGAGAGAAAAGAAGCCACAAAAGCATGCACAGGTAAATTACATCCTATGTCAATAATAAGTGTTAGTGCTTTAGAGAAAGGATGAGGTACAGCAGGGGGAGGGGAGAATAAAGGATACTTGAGGTGTGTGCTTGTGAGATGTGTGTGTGTGTGTGTGTGCGTGTGCGTGTGCGCGCACGTGTGTGTGTGTGTGTGTGTGAGAGAGAGAGAGAGAGAGAGAGAGAGAAAGAGAGACAGAGAGACAGAGACAGAGACAGAGAGACAGAGAGAGAGATTTAAAATAGATTTCCCACCAGAGGCGACATCAGAAGGTAAGAGGCGAAGGTTTCAGCCTCTGGGTACCTGGGAAAGGGTGAGTTTACACTGAACAGTAAGTAGAAAGGTCCAAACGAGTGAGCTTAGACTCTACACCTGTCTCCAATCAGCTAGGTATTTGATGGGCAAGTTAGCTGGGTTCTGTATTTCTATTTAGAACAACCTGATTAATATAACAATATAACAACCTGATTAACATAACAATATAATAATAATAATAATAATAATAATAATAATAATAAATGTTTTCATAAGAAGGGTGAAGTAAAAAAACATGTGATGATCTTAAGAGCCCCCTCAAGCTCCTCTTTTTTCGAGACAGGGTTTCTCTGTGGAGCCCTGGCTGACCTGGGACTCACTCTGTAGACCAGATTGGCCTCAGACTCAGAGATCTGCCTGTTCCTGTCTCCTGAGTGCTGGGATTAAAGGTGTGTGCCACTTCTGCCTGCTTTTCTTTTTCTTTTTCTCTTTGTAAAATTTGAGAATTTCATACATGATGCTGTATTTACACACCCCTCCTGTCTTAGTCAGTGTTCTATTACTGTGAGGAGAACCATGACCAAGGCAACTCTTAAAGGCAAGCATTTAATCGGGGCTGGCTTACAGTTCCAGAGGTTTTGTCCATCATCACCATGGGAGGAATCGTGGCAGCATTCAGCAGTCATGGTGCCGGAGAAAGAGCTGAGAGTTCTACATCTGGATCTGCAGGCAGCAGGAAGAGAGAGCCACTGGGCCTGGTTTGGGTTTCTGAAATCTTAAAGCCCACCCCCCCAGTGACATACTTCCTCCAATAAGGCCACATACACGCCAAGGCTACAATTCCTATCTCTCCCAGGTAGTGTCACCCCCTGATGACTAAGCAAATATATGAGCCTATGCTGACCGTTCTTATTCAAACCACCACACCTCCATTGCCTTCACTCCCTCTCAAAAGCATGAACTTTTCTTCAGTAATGTTCTGTACACATTATTTACATATATGTTTATATATGTATATATACATAGACCCGAGTAAGTTCATTTAGTATTGCTCGGATATGTTTGGGGCTGACCATTTGGGTCAGTCTATCGAGGGACTCATCTTTGGAAAACACTGCTTCTCTCAAAAGCCATTCATTGCCTGTAGCTCTTCATCTAGAGGTCTTGTGAGATCTCCCGATCGCACTGGTAGGTAAAGTGATGTGGTCATTGGTATGTCTTGTTTAGGAGTCAGAGAACAGGAGAGCACTGCCATGCTGGGGCAAAGAGCAAGTAGATGCCTCGGGCATCTCTACCTGAGTGGGTGGAGAAGGAGCAAAGACAGAATGAGGCTTCCTTTGAGATGCCACCTAATGGCCCAGCTGCCATTTTGCCTACCTCCGTGAGCTTCCAGAGGGCCCCACAAAGCTCCAGAAGGGCCTAGACTACCACAGACTTCCCCCTTCCCAACCATCCTCGCTAGTTAAGGAGCACATTTCCCCTGGCCACCGGAAGAAGGTGCTTCTTTCCACTGTGCAAGGTGAATTGTTTCCAGGGCACTGCACCAGGCCGGCTTTCCAGGGAGTGATGTAATCTATAGGGAAGCAGCGAGCCAGTTCAATTCAGCAGGGGGAAATGGGTTGGGCTCCCAGAAACTATAAGGTTAGCATTTGGCTGTTGTTGGGCAGGGCTCTGAGGAAAGAGAGGAAGAAAAGCGTGGGCAGGAAGTCGCCCGTGGCAGGCCACAGCTGGGGTACAGCTTGGCTCGCTGCAAAGAAGGAAGAAAGCTGTGTGCTCTACGGGGTTGGGAGGGTGGGGAGGGTGAGGAAAACCAAGTCCAGGCCTGGTGCTCGCTCATCCAACACGAACACATGTTCTTGCATGAAGGGGACATAATTGTTCAGCTGAACATCAAATACTTGACCTTTCCCTCGTTTGTGGCATTATTTAACTCTTACAACCTCACAGGGTAAGAGGAACTGATATTATCTATAAAGAGGATCCACAAAAGTCAGCCATCTGGGTCTGACTTTGCCCCGCACAAGCAAGAGTTAAACCCGCGGGTAATGACTTAGGAGGGTGATGACTTAGGGCCATTTGGTGTTGGCGCACAGCACATTTCATGTTTGCTTCTGTCTGCTGCTGTGGAGTTGACATCAGGCCCCCGGACTGACTTTCCTTTACCCAGCCCCCAGAGAGACTCACTGTGTGAGCACTTTGTGGCTTGGCTCCTATGGTGAGCCTGGGTGCTGGCTCCTGCTTCCTCTCTGCGCCTTGTGTATATTTAATCATGTTGACAGAATTTACTTTGGTCCAAATTCAGGCTCTTAGCCGTTTTCTTCTCTTTGATTCTTCCCTATTTATGCAACCTCAGTCCAAGAGCTTTGTCTTTTTCCAACCCCCGTACACAGCCCTCCACTCCTCTGTAACAGCCGCAGGAGTTGAAAAACTCCCCCCTCCTTTTGAGTGGTCTCTGGCATTTTGAGTTCCTTTCCTCTTCTAAGCTGGATATTTGCTTGAGCCTCCCTTCCCCCGGTTCCAGTTTTTCCAAGGTTCGCTGCTGGCCTGACTGGACACTTCCCCTGCTCATGTTGTCTGACAATTTCCTGCTGCTGGGAAACTGTCCTCATTTCATTATTTCAGCCAGAAATTATGGTAACCTTTTTTTTTTTTTTTTTTTTTTTTTTT
>NC_034596.1:30693651-30705372 GCF_900095145.1 Mus pahari
AAAGGAGAACCAGGGGCAGGTGTTCATAATGTTCAGACCCCTGTTGGGTCAAAGCTAGGCAGGGTTCACTGCTCAACACAACACTCAACTTCAAGGCACTACCATGCCCACAGGGAGTCTTCTGGCGTGTGGCCATCCTAACAGTTGCTGGAAGAGAGTGAGGGCTTGGCCCCTCCCCCCTTTTACAGAGGAGGAAACACTGGACCACATTTGTCCTTGAGCAGTGATACCAAATTTTTTCATTAAAAAAAAAAATCCTCATTGGGTTAGAATCTATGATAAAAGTTCAAATTAGAGCTGAAATTGACCTTGAGTCTGGCTCCGAGTGCAATCTACATCTTAATGAATTCGCTTTGGTCCAAGAGCTGACAAGTCCTTCACTCTGAAGGCTCACAGGCTCACTCTTTGTCTGTGTTCCAGGGGGCGAGCGGATGCTGATGGCTGGACGTACCCTACCTAAACTCATAAAGCATGTATTCTAAAGACTTATTTCCGTTTGTATTTATGTGTATGTGTGTGCCATGTGAGTGTGGTTGCCCGAGGAGGCTGGAAGAGGGCCTTGGATCCTCTGAACTGCAGTTACTATAGGTGGTTGTGAACCACTGGACCTGCGTGATGGGAACTGAACTCAGTCCTTTGGAAAAGTGGCAAGCACTCATTACCACTTAGCCATCTCCCTAGGCCCCCAAGACATGGAGCTTGAGATACTAGATTGTAGTCATATTGTATAGGTCTCGGAGCTGGCAGCTTTCCTTGTCTTACGTCTTGGCTTAACTTTACTCTTAGAGGGCAAATCTACTCTTTCTTATGGGACGTGTCACCACCATTTCTTTACTCCAGCTGTGGGGCCAAAGGACATCTGGTCACTCTCAGTGACGCTTGATTTCCGCCAACTTCTTCCCTCCAGCCGGCTTCCTGTTTGGGGACTCTCATCTGTCTCGTGAGAAGGCAAATGCTACCCCTCACCTTCTGGCTTATGTTAATAGAGTTCTCCCTTGTTTCTGAGAAAAGTCAGAGAAACTGTTGTTTACCTTGTAACTGGATATAGCTGGTTTTCTTGGGGAAGAGGATTTCTAGTCAGACAGAAGGAACCTAACACAGTGGTAGCTTTCTTCTCTCAATAAATACCTCTGGGTGATGAAGGGAAGCCTCAGCGGTTA
The DNA here is from genome assembly GCF_900095145.1 of Mus pahari. Taxonomy (NCBI): domain Eukaryota; kingdom Metazoa; phylum Chordata; class Mammalia; order Rodentia; family Muridae; genus Mus; species Mus pahari. Next base: position 30,694,812 of record NC_034596.1, read on the forward strand.
AGAGCATAGGCTGTTCTTGCTGAGGAGCCCGTGTTAGGTTCCCAGCAGCCGTGTGGTCCTTCACAACCACTGGTAATCCTACTTCTATGGCATCTAACGTACCCTTTTTGGCCTCCATGGGCCTCCTGCATGTGGTACACATACATACACTCAGGCACATACATAGAAAAATAAAATCACATTAAAAATTATATTTAAAAATGCCTCCACAAACACTACCTGAAACACCCCACTTTTCTTACATTGACTTTGAGTGTATTGACTTCAGAGTCTACATAGCAAAATGTAAAAGTGATTTTAAATGATCTTAAGTCAGTTAGGCAGCCATCTGTTGAGCACCCTCAGGCCAGATACTGTGTGTGTGCATCAGGATGGTAAGGTAGGGAAAGTCTTTGGTTATGTAGAAGTCACACACATGACTCCACTGCTAAACAGGCTGAGAGATCCCATGAAGGAACACTGGACCAGATAGAAAGGATACAGGGTGGGGGTGGGCTGCCTGGTCCTGGAGTAGTTGCATCCCAGCAGGAAGTGCTAACGGTGAGCCTTCCTGTCTAGGAGACCAGATCTTCTGTTGTCAGGACATTCTCCCTTTGCCTCTTCAGCCTGCGGTAGTAATCACTTCCCATCATTTCTGGCCTCTGAGAGCTTTTCTTATTTATTTATTTATTTATTTATTTATTTATTTATTTATTTATTTATTTATATGCCACTCTGTACTTCCCATGCCTTTGAATGTAGTTCTTCACTTAAACCATCTTGGTTATGTTTTACTGCTGTTATTGGTACAAACACCAAAGCATGGAGATGGGTGGTTACACCTTTGGGGAACTGAACTCAGTTTAACGGGCCCAGCTAGAATAAGGTGTAAGGTGGGAGGAGAACTGATGAATGGGCAGGGTTTGGGTCAATAGATGCTAGTTCATGAATGTTGAAGATTTAGGGGTTTTATTTTGAAAACCCTGATTAGCCAGTAAAGAGTTTTAAGGACAGAGATAAAACTGGATTTCTATTTTATAAAAAGAGGTTACTGGCTACTGTATTTAGAGTGTCTTGCCAAGGTGACTGTGGCAGGTGGCTTATGAGGTACAAGTTTCAGAAGCTGACTTAGTGGTGCTCCTTCGGTTTCCTATATCTGTAAACCACTGGTTCCTGTTTTACCAAAGGAACTGCCTGTGTGCTTTTGAAAACACACACACACACACACACACACACACTCCAAAATATTGAGATCTAGTTTCTGTTTACAACCAAAGAACTCTAATCATGTAAGAATTGAATCAGGCTCATAGATTTCGTTCCTTAGATACTCTGGAATAAGTTCAACTGGTCAAACTGGGAAGAACACATGGAGCTAGAGGAAGGAGAAGCGTGAAGGACCACCTATTTTCCTTAGAGACATTATGGAGATGATGTGCCACTCACTCCCTCGAAGGACACTGGAGGAAGATTACATTTCCCACTCCCACTGCAGAGGACTGATGAGTAAGTCCGTTTTGACAAGCTGCCTTTGAAGCGCTTTTTGGAATGCCCAGTAGACACTTAGTTATGTGACTCTGGGATTTACAGGGCCGCTCTGGCTAGAGATGGACATTTAGAAAGCACCTGTTTATTCGTGGCAGTTAGAACTGTGAGAGTAGATGAGGTCACTCAGGAAGAAAAATGTGATGTAAAGACAGAAGGAGGAAGAGCTGAGAGAAAGAAGGGGAGAAGCAGGAATAGGTGAGGAACTGAATACAAGGAAACAGGCCAGAGGCAAAGAACTGAGTTGACTGAGCAGAGTCTAGGATGACAAATGACAGCAGAGGCACACAGACTAATTTTGATGGGTTAGGGAGCAGGTGGGCTCCAGCTGGCAGCCGCTGTCTGATTGGATGACACCTGTATTGACATCTGGAGGAACAGGATGTGGGGGTGAGGGAGTTTTGGAGTATATAGGGTTTCAGAGGTACAGCAATTCAGGGAAGTGATGAATTCAACTCAGCTTGTGGTCAGAAGAGGTCAAGGCATGGTGACAAAGGTGGGTAATGTAGAGATGAAAGTCCTGGGGGCCGGGACATAGTGACCCAAGTGGCTGACTTTACAGTGGATGTGTAGTGAGGTCAGAGGTGAGAATGACAGTGAAGGACTAAGGGGAGGATTAGTTAATGACTTGGAAAGAGGGACAGAAGAATTCTGCCTTCCTATAATACCAGTCCTCCAAAATACAGAACAGCCTGCCCTAAAGGACGTATGAGAAGTTGTGTGCTTAGAAGAGTGAAGTCTCCCACTGTGCAGAAGGGAAAGAGTGCAGGCATGGAGTGGATGGGGCGGAGGGAATGGAGGGGATTGGGGATCGTGTGTGTCTACAAGACATCCACGGAAGGCAGGAAGGCAGGAAGGCAGTTTGGTTCCATTTAACAGGATTCGGTAGCCGCTGTTGATTGGGAGTCTGTGTGATCTGGCCACACAGATAGCACCAACATCTCCAGGCTATTCACCACATCTGCTCCCAGCCTTCTGGATGATAACAGGTTATGTATCCTTCCTTTGAAGGAACAACCCTGTGTGCTTATCATTCCAGGGTCCCCTCCAGGGTCCCCTAGTGCTTATCTGTAAGCACAAGGACTCCATGTCTCCAACAAGGGAAGGTAGGCACTTCCCTTTGAGTTGGCTGAGAATAATGTCGAGCATTTGTTTGCTGTCTTGAAGAATGCAATGGCAGTAAGATTTCAGGAGGAGAGTTTGAGGAAGTTATGTCTTCAGAATAGACTGCGGAGGGGTTAGACTAACGATCTGCAAGGTGGGAGCTGTGCTAGGATGACAGAGGGATTGCTGGAACTCTGATGGGAGTTGGGATTCCTCTAGTCTTCATGATTGACCATTACCATAGTTGTGGCTTTTGCTTTTGTATGTCCTTCCTCAGGGTAAAACTGAAGCCAGTTGGATCATAGAAAACTCTGAGACATTTGTTTGTCCCTTAAGGAGCTAATAGTCACTCCAATCCGAAGAAATAACTTTCTAATAGGAAAGTTCTTCTGAGGGTGTGGGAGATGATATTAATTTGGAAATTTAATACAGTAAGCATTTGCTTGTTTGGACAGACACACATACACACACACACACACACACACACACACACAGAGACAAATTCGAGTGTGCGCCTGTGTGAATACAGGAAAGGGAGTGAGATATCTTATGTGACACATGTGGAAGAAATTAACATCTAAAAGTCTGCACCTTATGTTTTTGAGACAGGCTCTCACGGAGTTAACTGTTTCAGTTAGACTGATTGGCCAGCAGACCCCTAGGATCCACCTGCCTCTGCCTCCCACCATGCCGAGATTGCAAGTATGTGCTACCCTACTTTGCACTATATTCTGGGCTTGAACTCAGTCTTTATGTTTTCACAGTAAGCACTTTACCCACTGAGTCACTCCCAAGCCCCTACCATTAAACAATAATTATATCTTATTATGTATTATTTTGGCCTTTACTATAATCCAGAGCTGAAATCAGATACAAACGTACTTCTGCAAAAAAAATGGTTTTCTGAAGAGAGTTTGGTCAGTTTTTAAATGAAAAAGTGAATGATTTAGTTCTATAGCAATGCATATTAGGATTGTGAACGTACGATCTGCTTGGTCTAAGCTAGAACATCAGCAAAGAACTTTCTTGCTATAGGATTAGGAAAGTCTTTAAATAGATGATGTCAAAATTCTCAAGCCAGGAGCACTTTCCTGTCATGACACAAAAGGCCCTACAGCTGGATCACTAGAAGCTCAGCATTACCTTCGAATTTGGCCATCCAGGGCCATTTTTACATCCCTAGGTAAAGAGGAGCATTTGAGGAAAAGCCACATTCTCTCCTGGATGGGAAGAGGCTGCTCCTCCAAGAAAGAGAGCTGAAGGCTCAGGAGTGGGTGCCAACTCATCCGAGCCACTTCTAGTTTGTTAACTCTGACCCCTGGGGGTTGGTTTCTGCAAGTGCAATTGCTGAAGCCCACAGAGGCACTCCACAGACCATGACAGAGACGGCTAGCATGCCTGCAAGGAGAACTCTCAGGGAACCAACAAAACAAGGAGGAAAAGTCATTTAAAAGGCACCTAGAAAAAGAGAACCCATTAAAATAATAAACTCAAAGAAACAGCTTTGTAACTTACTAGTAATTTTCAACACTCAGATAAGAATGCATTATTGACAAAAATCATACATGTTTGTCAATACTACTCATAAAATAAACATTTACCAATGAATCACAGAACTGGTACACCAAGGACTCCCAGGTGGGGTGGTGGGGCACACCTTTAATCCCAGCACTTGGGAGGCAAAGGCAGGCAGATCTTTGAGTTCCAGGCCAGCCTGGTCAACAGAGAGAGTTCCAGAACAGTCAGGGACACCTAGAGAAACCTTCTCTTAAAAAGGAAGGAAGGAAGGAAGGAAGGAAGGAAAGAAAGGCAGAAAGAAAGAAAGAAAGAAAGAAAGAAAGAAAGAAAGGCAGAAAGAAAGAAGAGAAAAGAAAAGAAGAAGGAAAAGAAGGGAGGGAGAGAGGGAAGAAAGGAAGGGAAGGAAAGAAGGAAGGAAGGAAGGAAGGAAGGAAGGAAGGAAGCAAGCAAGCAAGCAAGCAAGCAAGCAAGCAAGCAAAATAAGAGGGAACATTAAGCATCCACTCTGTGCCAGATAGAGACAAATGTACTGCCATAGGTCCATGTAAAATGGCCTAAAGGCTCTGGTGACACTTGTATTGACAATACAAAAAACTACTAGAAGTAAAAATATTAACTTTAATAAAGGCAAAATAAGTGTAAGCATGTAAAGGTTCAAATACGAGAGCCGACCAGGAGGACTACAGGAGAGTCTGTCCTGGAGAGCATAAGCATCCGTCTGTCTTGTGCAGGCTGAAGGTGAATTGCTCAGACGTCAGGTCTTGTAAGAGAATCAATGGTTGTCCGTTGAAATGACTGAAGCCTTCCCAGAACCAAGCACAGGAAGAGGGTCCTTATTTAAGAGCATCTTCTAAAACCCCTCAAAGAAAATTTCCCCTGCTAGTTCAAATGTTCAGCCATGGTCCACAGGACAAACCTGGCTACCCATAGAAGTACCCCTGAGCCGGGGTGTTTGGAGAGGTCTCAGTGTAGAGAAAGGAGGGCAGGAAGAATTCTGATATGGATATGGACATGACAGGCAGAACTATGTGATCACTGCTAGGGAATCTTTCATTTAGTTTGACCCCAGAAATTGAATAATGGACAATCAAATGAAACTTAATCAAAACTGCAAAGCCTTCCAGAACATTCTTTCAACCATTAAAAAAAAATGTGTATTCATTGTATTAGGCATGGGTGTTATGATACATGGCCAATTCTGATGAAACCAATACTGTGTTGAGGGAATTAAACAAATGACAGTAAACACTGATGAACAATATGACAGAAACAAGGAGAGAGAAGACTGGACGCGATGAACAGATTAGAATGATACAATGGAGCTTGCATTGGGAAAGATCTTAGTGGATTCAGATTTAGACATAAGGCTCCTCAAAGTTAGAGGGAAGAAAATAAGATTTGGTTAGCGGGAAGCAAGACTGTACCTACCTGCCATGACCAAAGTGGGATTCACCTAAGGGTTTCTACAGGCTGGGTCTAGATTAGACTCGGAATAGAAACGGATCAGACAGAACTTTTGCTCACAGGGCTCACACATTCCAGGGCATTGATTATTTAGGTTTACAGTGCCTCATGTGGAAGCTGCCATGGGAAGGTGGGGGCGGTGGGAAGCACAGGAGGGATGGAGTTGGGGGAAAAGAGAGAAACTATTGGTTCGGGATGGCAGGGGAAGCCTCCAGAGAGGGAGGGAGAGAGGGAGGGGGAGAGGGAGAGGGAGAGTAAGGGGAAGAGGGAGGAAGGGACAGACAGACCCTAAGGAAGAGTTTTGGTCACCAGTCACTGGCTTCCTTTTTATAGTTTCCTCTTTATTGTAACTTTGCACTGTGCTTGCTCTCAGAGGACACGCCACCCGTGGAAAGCAGATCTGAATACTGGAACATGAGAGGGTTCTTCACCGAGACCGGAAACTGGAGGAGCCCATACGGACTAAGTGTGGATGACCTCACACGTGTGGAGACTTTCATATTTATGCATTTTATTCAAATTCGCGGTCGTTACAGTGACTACTAAACAGAGAAGGCACGCTTTGGGAGATAAGTCATCATCTAACTGTGGGTGCTGATGGACGATACTCTGGATGTATTGTCTCCAAGTTATTTGTGCCCTTCGTCTCAGTAGTGTCTCAGATCCTCCGGTGCAGTCTCTGAGTCATCGCCCGAAGCCCCACAGCACTTCAGATGCTGTACAGTAATCACTGTGCCGGAATGGAATTTCCTTTAAAGAAAAATAAAAGATCTCTATCTTAGGGAAAGTAGGACCCCATCAGCCCGGAGATCTGAAAGAGGCACAAAGTAGAACTATCTAAAGAAAGCCTCTCAACATGATGAGCTCTTACTGAACTAAAATAACATGCAATAGCTCCATTATCTATTATTGAATCTTAGGAAATGGAGAGCCAGCCAGGCCCGAACTTTCTAGAAGAGCTTTCTGAGGCCATCTCATATTAAATTACAACCCAGGGGCAGACCACTATCTAAATATGCTGGGTGGAAGACAGGAAAAGGGATAGAATTCTTTTATGGTTTGAATCTTAAAATATCTCCCACAGGCTTATGTTTTGAATGCTTAGCCCTCAGCTTCTGGCTTATTTTGAAACCTGTGGAGCTTTTAGAAGGCAGGATCTGGCCAGTGGAAGCAGGTCTTTGGATCTGGCCTTTTCCATTGCTTCCTGGTAATCATAAGAGGGACCTGGCTCTATGCTCCTGTTGCCTTGGATTGAACTATCTGTTGCCATGACATCACCTCTGGGATGGGTGGAAATCCTCCTAAAAAACCTTAGTCTAAAACAACCCCATTTTCACTTAAATTACTTTTGTCAGGTATTTGGCCATAGTGACACACAAGTTATCAACATAAACCCCAACTAAAGAGAGACTGTCCGTAGCTGTGGTTTGCAGGGCAGGCCACCAATTCACTTTCTCGATAAAGATGATACTGAACTTCTGATCCTCCCAGTTTTACCTCCTAAGTGCTGGAATTATAGGCATGCACCACCATGCCCAGCTTGTGTTTGGCTTTTTGGAACAGGGTCTTATTATGTAGTCCAAGTTAGTCTTGAACCTCATAATCCTCCTGCCTTCATTTCCTAAGTACTGGGATTACAGACATGCATGTCTTCTATTCTTCTTCTCTACTATAGACCCTCCCACCCCAGATCTGCCCTCCCAACCAGTCCCTTCCCAACATACTGAAGTCATTTGCTTCGCATCTTCAGAAGGCTCTGATATTTTAAAATCTGCTAATAATAAAGTACAAGGAGTCAGACAAAGAGAAGGTAGGAAATTTCATGTAAGGCCCTTAAAAATAAGCATGGGAAAGACAGAAGGAGCTTTAGTGTCTGGAAATACTGTAAAATAGAAATTAATGTATTGTTTGTATGTATGTATGTATGTATGTATGTATGTTGTGTGTACTTGTGTGCATGGAGGTGCATGTGCATGCACATGTGTTCACATATGTGTGTGTAAGTCAAAGGATAACATTGGTTATATTTCTCAATCACTTTCTGCTTTATTTTTAAAAAGTGTTTGTTGTTTTTATTCCTGTGTGTATGGGTGTTCTCTTGCCTGAATTCCTATGTACCACGTGTGTCAGTACTGCAGAGGCCGGAAGAGGGTACTAAATCCCCTGGAACTTGATTTACAGATGGTTGTTGCAGTCAGGCCGGTGCTGAGAAGCACATCTGGGTCCTCTAAAGGAGCGATGAGTGCTCTTAAACTGCGGAACCATCTCTCCAGTCTCTTCACTGGGTGTTTTGAGACTGGGTCTCTTACTGAACCTGGAGCTCACCACCTTGGCTAACTGAATTGGTTAGCAAGCCCTAAGGATGTTTCTGGACCCACACACATCCACTGCTTGGCTTTTCACATGGGTGTTAGGGATCTGAACTCATAATCTTAAACTTGTGGGCAAGCACTTTACTTGCTGAGTCCTCTACCCAGCCTTGTATCCTATCATTTTGAAGTCAATACTATTGCTGTTGATTAATACTTTCCCTTTGGAAGACTATCTCATTTATTACATGGCATGATTTATTAAATCAATAGAATCAGATCATCTCATTTTAGAAATTGTGGCAGAGCTGGGCAGTGGTGGCACACGCCTGTAATCCCAGCACTTGGGAGGCAGAGGCAGGCAGATTTCTGAGTTTGAGGCTAGCCTGGTCTACAGAGTGAGTTCCAGGACAGCCAGGATTACACATATAAACCCTGTCTCGAAAAACAAAAACAAAAACAAAAAAACCCAAACCAAAAAAAAAAAAAAAAAAAAAAAAAAAAAAAAAAAAAATTGTGGCAGAAACGTAATTAACTCATATTGTTACCAAATTATTCTTGCCTTAAATTAAACTGTGAGACTCTATTTAGTACCAGTAGAAGGCAGTAGAGTCAAAGCACCATATTCTTAGAGTCCATTTGAGACTAGAAAAGGATACTTAGAAAAATAACAAACACAGTAATTACTATACTAAACTTTATTCTTCAAGAGCAGTTAATCTTAGCCTAAAATTGAAGAAGAGGCTGGTTCTATGGAAGACTGTGGATTTGCACATTGAGAGAATTATAATGGTTTGTTGAAGTACCTTCCGAATGTGTCTTATTGTAAGGGCTCCAAAGGACAGATTTTCAAGTAGTGTCATTACAGAGATGGTAAAGGCAAGATGGGTTAATCAGCTTGAATTCTGAGTGACTCCCTCTGATTGAGATGGGAACTTGATGTCTCTTGGTGTTGTTTCTGACAGCTTTAAAAAGGAAAAAGGAATTGGCTGAGTGTGGTGGCATGTGCCTTTAACCCTAGCACTTGGGAGGCAGAGGCAAGCGGATCTCTGCGACTTCAAGGCCAGTCTGGTCCGTATATCCAGTTCCAGGTCAGTCAGAGCTACATAATAAGACCATATCTTTTAAAAAAATGTATTAAGATATAACTGACTCACTATACAACTCTTTCACTCAAAATCTAAGGATTTTCGGACATACACATGAATCCATCACAATCAATTTAGAACATTTATGTTTGTTATTTTATTTTTTTATTAAACTAATAAAATTTATTTTAAACTATGCAACTCAGTATTGACATATTTTAAGTCATCAAAATAATTTATAATAGTTAAATGCCTCTTAAATATTCATGATATATTCTGAAGCTAAAAGTGATATGCACTCAACCAGTTTTTAAAATCTATTTAGAACATTAAACATGATAGTAGTAGAAGAAATCTCTTATGAAGTCCTCTATGAAAGGAAATTATGACAGGCTCCTTATTAGACAGAAACTGTTCCATCTCCAAGGGAGAATAGTCTGTGGGTTCATAGGATGAATTGGGTAGTGTTTCTTCTGTTTCTATTTTGTGGAATAGTTTGAAGAGCATTGGTATTAGATCTTTGTTGAAGGTCTGATAGAGTTCTGCACTAAACCCATCTGGTCCTGGGCTTTGTTGGGAGACTTTTAAGGACTGCTTCTATTTCTTTAGGGGTTATTGGACTGTTTGGATGGTTTATCTGATCCTGATTTAATTTTGGTATTTGGTATCTGTATAGAAAATTGTCCATTTCATCCAGGTTTTCCAGTTTTGATGAATATAGGCTTCTATAGCAGGATCTAATGAGTTTTTTGAATTTCTTCAGTTTCTGTTGTTATATCTCTCTTTTCATTTCTGATTTTGTTAATTTGGATTCTGTCTCTGTGCCCTATGGTTAGTTTGGCTAAGGGTTCATCTATCTTCATTTTCTCAAAGAACCAGTGCCTGTTTTTGATAACTCTTTATATAGTTCTTTTTGTTTCTACTTGGTTGAGTTCAGCCCTGAGTTTGATTATTTCCTGCCATCTACTCCTCTTGGGTGTATTTGCTTCTTCTTGTTCTAGAACTTTTAGGTGTGTTGTCAAGCTGCTAGTATATGGTCTCTCCAGTTTCTTTTTGGAGGCACTCAGAGCTGAGTTTTCCTCTTAGCACTGCTTTCATTGTNNNCCATAAATTTGGGTATGTTGTGCCTTCATTTTCATTAAATTCTAAAAAGTCTTTACTTTCTTTCTTTATTTCTTCCTTGACCAATTTATCATTGAGTATGGCGTTGTTCAGCTTCCACGTATATGTGGGCTTTTTGCTGTTTTTGTTGTTATTGAAGAGCAGCCTTAGTCCGTGGTGATCTGATAAGATGCATGGGATTATTCCAAACTTTTTGTATCTTTTGAGGCCTGTTTTGTGACTGATTACATGGTCAATTTTGGAGAAGGTACATTCTTTTGTTTTAGGATAGAATGTTCAATACATATCTGTTAAATCCATTTGGTTCATAACTTCTGTTAGTTTTACTGTCTCTGTTTAGCTTGTGTTTCCCTGATCTGTCCATTGATGAGAGTGGGGTATTGAAGCCTCCCACTATTATTGTGTGATTTGTGCAATGTGAGCTTTGAGCTT
>NC_034596.1:30706385-30711980 GCF_900095145.1 Mus pahari
TTTTAATATTCTTTCTTTGTTTTGTGCATTTGGTGTTTTGACTATTATGTGACTGGAGGAATTTCTTTTCTGGTCCAATCTATTTGGAGTTCTTTAGACTTGCGTGTTTATGTGCATCTCTTTCTTTATGTTAGGGAAGTTTTCTTCTATAATTTTGTTGAAGATATTTACTGGCCCTTTGAGTTGGGACTCTTCACTCTTTTCTGTACCTATTATCCTTAGGTTTGTTCTTCTCATTGTGTCCTGCATTTCTTGGATGTTTTGGGCTAGGAGCTTTTTGCATTTTTCATTTTCTTTGACTCTTGTGTCAATGTTTTCTATGGTATCTTCTGCACCTGAGATTCTCTCTTCTATCTCTTGTATTCTGTTGCTGATGCTTGCATCTATGACTCTTGGTCTCTTTCCTAGGTTTTCTATCTCCAAGGTTGTCTCCCTTTGTAATTTCTTTATTGTTTCAATTTCCATTTTTAGATCCTGGAAGGTTTTGTTCATTTATTTCTCCTGTTTGTTTGTGCTTTCCTGTCATTCTTTAAGGGATTTTTGTGTTTTCTTTTTAAGGGCTTCTAATTGTTTACCTGTGTTCTCCTGTATTTCTTTAAGGGAGTTATTTATGTCCTTTTTAAAGTCCCCTATCATCATCATCATGAAATGTGATTTTTAAATCAGAGTCTTGCTTTTCTGGTGTGTTGGGGTATCCAGGTCTTGCTGTGGTGGGAAAACTGGTTTCTGATGATGCCAAGTAGCCTTGGTTTCTGTTGCTTATGTTCTTGCCCTTGCTTCTTGCCATCTGGTTATCTCTGGTGTTGGCTGGTCTTGCTGTCTCTGACTGTGGCTTGTCCTTCCTGCAAGCCTGTGTGTCAATACTCCTGGGAGACCAGTTTTCTCTGGGAGGAGTTAGGGTATGGAGAGCTGTGGCACAGAATCAGTTCTGGGGTTCAGATGGAAACTTGAAGAATACTGTCCTCGGCCGTTACTTGGTTCCTGTGTCTTGATGGCTTTGGGTGAGTCCCTCTTAGGTCAGGAATTTGAGCTGAAGTGGTGGTCTTACCTGTGCTTACAGGTGTGTTGGCCCTCCTGGGAGACTTGCTTTCTTCCAGTGGTACTTGGGTATGAATTTCGAACAGTTATACCCCCCCCCCGGAAACAAAGCTGGTATCATCAGTTAATTCCTATTTCTTTCTAGTCCCCATCAACTTCTGGTCTATTCAACTTCTAATGTACCTCTGTCTCCATACTTGTATCAATTCTGAACATTGATACAAATGATAATATCACACAATAAGTGGTCTGTTGTGATGATATCCTTTTACTATTTTCAAGGTAATTTATCTTTTTTATTTGTGAAGTACTGCTTTGTAAATCTGTGCTACATTTCGTAACTCAGCAACTGATAAGCCTTTGAGTTTCTATTACTTTTGTTCTCATGAATAATGTTGCTGTTCGTGTAATAAAAGAAAGGTTTTCCTTTTGTCTTGGGGTTTCTAGTTGTGAAGAGACACTATTTTAGCTAGAGTTTTACTGCTGTGAACAGATACCCTGACCAAGGCAGCTCTTATAAGGGACAACATTTAATTGGGGCTGGCTTACAGGTTCAGAGGGTCAGTCCATTATCATCAAGGCAGGAGCATAGCAGCATCCAGGCAGGCATGGCACTGGAGGAGCCTGAGTTCTACATCTGAAGCCCACTTAGAGAAGACTGTCATCCAAGCAGCTAGGAGGGTCTCAAAGCCCACCCCCACAATGACATACTTCCTCCAACGAGGCCACACCTCACAACAGTATCACTCTTTGTGGGCCAAGCATATTCAAACCACCTCAGACACCAAGACCAAGGTAACTCTTATAAAAGAAAACATTTAATTGGGCGGGGTTGTTTACAGTTTTTGAGGGTTAATCTATTATCATCACAGCGGGTAGCATGGTCAGCATATAGACATGGTGCTGGAGAAGTAACTGAATGTCATGATCCTTAGACAGTAGGGAGGAGGGCAGAGAGAGAGAGAGAGAGAGAGAGAGAGAGAGAGAGAGAGAGAGAGAGAGAGAGGAGACAGACAGAGACAAAGACACACAGAGAGACAGAGAGACAGAGAATCTGTGTCTGGCATGGGCTTTCAAAAGCCCACCCCCAGCAACATGCCCCCCTCCAACAAGGTCACTCCTCCTAATCTTTCCAATATTTTACCAACTGGGATCCAAGCATCCCAATATATGAGCTTATGAGGCCACTCTTAGTCATAACATTATACCTTTTTATTCCTATATATCCACAATTACAATGGCTAGATCATAAGATAGCTTGATATTTTATCTTTTAAGAACCAGATAGACTCTTCCAAAGTGTGAGATTTATTTCCACTAGCATCATTGCATCCTCACGAATACACATTGCTCTTTCAGTTACAGCCTTCCTGGTTGGTGCAAAGTGGACACTTATCAGGGTTTGAGTGACATTTGCCTGATGGCTAATTATGTCACACATTTTCTATTTTACTTAATATTTTAATAATTTTGAGAACTACATGTTCAGATCCATTTTAATATTGAATTTCTTTATTATTGTTCTGAGAGATCATCATATGTCTTAGATACAAGTTCTTTATAAAATCAACTATTTGAAAATATTTACTTTCTGGAGATATGGCTCAGTGGCTAAGAGCCCTTGTTTTTCCTGAGGACATGGGTTTGATTCCCAGCACCCATATGATGGTTCACAAACATTGATAAGATAACTCAAGTTCCAGAAGATTCAATACCCTCTTCTGACCTTCACAGGTACCAAATTTGCATGTGGTGCACATCCAAACATGCAGGCAAAATACATGTAAAGCAAAATGAATAAATCTTTTTTAGGGAGCAGGGGTTCAAGACAGAGTTTCTCTGTGTATAGTTTTGGCTATCCTGGAACTTACTCTGTAGACCAACCTGGTCTTGAAAAACAATGAATAGATCTTAAAAACTTAAAACAAGTACTGTCCTCTGGGTTGTCCTTTAAGTTCTTGATGGCGTCATTAGAAGCGAATGTTCTATTTTTGATACAGTTGTTTCTCTCTCTTTTGCTGTCAGAGTTAAAAGCCTGTGTTAGCTGTAAGGCCATGAGGTTATAGTTATGTTTCCTCCTTTGAACTTTATGATTTATTTCTTTCACTTAGAGGTTTGATACATTTGCATTTTTGGTGTATTTTTGAGGGACAGGTCCAATCATGTGGATATCCAATTATTTGAGCACAATTTTGAGAGTACTATTCTCTCCTCATTGTCTTAGCACCCTTGCTAGAAATCACTCAGACTCTTGATAGTAACCTGTTGATTTATCTGCCCATCTTTATTTTAGTACCACAGGGTTCTAATTTACTTTTGTAGTAGATTTTAAAGTCAAGAAATGTGGATCCTCCAAATTTGTTCCTCACGCTTGTCTGCACTGGTATCAGACTGAACTTTCTCATGAGGTGTGTTTTGAACACGCAGAGTTATTTCAGGACCACTGACAGCTAACCAATGAATGTATTATCTATGAACGTGTATGCCTTTTCACTTACTTAGGTTCGTTTAAAGTTTCCTTTCAACACTGCTATGTGTTTTAAGAGTTCAAGCTTTATGCTTCCTAAACTTACTATTACTCTTTTATTCTTTGGGATGTTATTGGTCAAATTGTTTTCTTTCTTTCTTTCTTTCTTTCTTTCTTTTTTTTTCCAGAGCTGAGGCGTGAACCCAGGGCCTTAGGCAAGCGCTCTACCACTGAGCTAAATCCCCAACCCCATCAAATTGTTTTCTTTATATCATTTTCAGATTGTTCATTGCAATTGATTTTTGTCACCCAACATAGTTTTGTTTTTGAGGTAACCCTTAAGCTGGTAACAGAAAACAGCTAACTACAAGAAATATTGTTTTAAGTAGATTATACTAATATAAATAATATAGTTCAGGCACTGACTTCATTTTTCTGAAGATTAAAACGTCTCATTAGAAAGCAGATTCAGAGATTAAAGGCATTTAAGCACAGCATATTTTTCTAACAGACAGTTTCTAATGCTCATACTCCAGAAAGTGTGGATAATGCCATCTCTTCCCATATGCATTTCACTTCCCCTAGCAACAAGTGGATAACTAGTAGCCTGAGAATATTCTTCTTCAGGTCTCAACTCAGCACTTGATTCCTTGGAAATTCTTTCCCCTCATTTGTCTGCTTGTTCTGTTTATCGCTAACAGGGCTCATTGCTAGTTTATTTCCTTAATCATACTTCTTAAAATTGACAATCATCTTGTGATTTTATTGTTATCTCCTTCAGAGTAAAAAAACAGAATGAAGACCTTTCCTAGTCACTGAATAACATCTCATCCATGTTACTTAGGGAATATGACTGAATTTCCCTAAAAGTGAGTCATGAAAGTATCCAGACAGGAGACCTAAATTGCTCCATATCTAGAGGAACTGTGTGTTATTATTTCTGAATCCCAAACATCTCACAAGACTCCTGGCACATAGATGTCTTCTAATCGTAATGAAAGGGAAAAGATGTTTTTCTGAAAAAGTTGGGGACCTTCAGAGTGCTTTATATAATCCTGCGTGTTGGGGATGGTTTCACGTGGAAATGAGCACACAGTTTTGAAGGATTCAGTTAATAGAGGAGCTGAAGCTACATGGTGTTTGGGCTGATATGGATTCCCATTTCTATGCATTCAGTGTTCTAGCTGCACCTCCGGTCCTGAGTTGTTTAGCGTCAGGCAGTACCTCCCATACCTGAGAACAAAGTGGCTCTTTTCCTTTGTGATTTGCTTGATTTTCAGCTCCTCTACTGATATTGGACATGAGGAGATTACTGGCAGGACCTACCGCTAATGCCTGAAAATGTCAGAGTTTCATGAAATAAAAACCCAAGATAAGGCTCCTGAGCGAAGAGGCACAGTTCAGAGACAGGCTGCTGTCTTCCTGACCAAACCCGAGTTGCTATGCAGAAGGAAATAGGACAAAGAGCCACCATGTTTGCATGATTTAGGAGACTGTTGATTCCTTAGACTGAGTAGGGAGGAAATGAGACGAGAAGGATGGAGTGTGGTGGAAGAGGAGACACTTATCGCTGCTGTCTGGATGTTTGTGTCCTAACATAGACTGAAACTCGTCCTTAGGGTGGTGGCAGTCAGAGATGTGGCATAGGTGACAATTTGGTCATCAAGCAGAGCCCTCACAAGTAATATTAGTGACCTTAAAAAAGAAGGCCAACGAGACCCTACGTCTCTTCAGCCATACGAGGACACTTTACCAACTGCGGAATGAGTCCTCATCAGGTTCTGAATCTACCATTCACTTGATCTTGAACTTCGCGGCCTCTGGAAGTGTGCGTGATGAGTTTCTGTGTATATACGCCTCTCTGTAGATGACATTTTATTTATTTATTTATTTTTAAATTAATTATTATTATTATTATTATTATTATTATTATTATTATTTTCTTTATTTACATTTCAAATGCTATCCCGAAAGTTTCCTATACCCTCCCCCCCCCTCTGCTCCCCTACCCACCCACTCCCACTACTTGGCCCAGGCCTTGCCTTGTGCTGGGTCATATAAAGTTTGCAAGACCAAGGGGCCTCTCTACC
>NC_034596.1:30712250-30783954 GCF_900095145.1 Mus pahari
CTCTGTATAGCCCTGGCTGTCCTGGAACTCACTTTGTAGACCAGGCTGGCCTTGAACTCAGAAATTCGCCTGCCTCTGCCTCCCGAGATAAGCATACTTTTTAATCCAGGTAAGTATGATTCTTTCTTTTGTTGAGATAGCCTTACTATGTAACTGTGACTAGCTTGTACCTCTCTGTGTAGACAGGGTGGTCTCATATTAATCTGCCTCTTGCCTCCAAAATGCTGGCATTAAATTTGGGGGATCTGAGGGATGGCTTAGTTAAAAGCATTGGCTGTTCTTACTGGAGATCTAGGTTCAATGCCCAGCAGACATGATGGCTCACAACAGTGTAACTCTAGTTTCAGGGGATCCAAAGCCCTCTTCCAGCCTTTATGAGTACCAGGCATGTACCTGGTACACAGACATACAAGCAGACAACAAAGTCACACCTGTGAAATAAAATAATATATCCATTTAAAAGAAACAGATCTTGGGACTGATAGCTATTCAAGATTTCCTTTCTTCTGATCCATAATGCAATCTGAATATAACCACACTGGGAAAAATAGATTAAAATAATTTTTTTCCAGGCATGGTGACACACACCTTTAACCCCAGCACTTGGGAGGCAGAGATCTCTGTGAGTTCAAGGTCAGCCTTGTCTACACAGTGAGTTCCAGGGCAGCTAGGGAGGCATAGAAAGACCCTATCTAATAATAAAACAACAACAAAAAAATCATTTTTATAATCAGTGAGCTATTGAATTCTGTGTCCTGAGAAATCCCCTTTTCTACTGTTTTACATAAAGCACTTTCTCCATTTCTCTGGCATAAATGTGCCAGCGCTCACAAATGCTTCAAAAGATGCTAAGAGGAAGCTGAGCACATTTTTCTCATTAAACCTACTGGTAAAGAGCGAGCTCATATTAAACAACCTTGAGCAACATAAACCCAATTACCGCTTCTGCAGAGACAGTGGAAGGGACGTGGCCTTGACCCTTTAATGAAGGGCCTAGGGCCCAGAAGTGTCCCTGGGCTGCCTCACCTGCTTCTTGAGCGAATACACGTGCAAGCCCTGAAGAAAAGGTTTCCAGGGAAACCATGTAACTTCTCTTTCCTGCCCCCTTCCCTGAATATTATTAAGCACTGAACGTGCCTGTGTGAGCCTGGGGTTCTCATTTGGAATCAGAAGCTGCCGGGGGAAAGTGTTTGCCTGAAACACACCCACATACCCAGAGATCATTCTTCTCCTTCTCTCACTAAATGTCAGCTGCACACGCAGCAGGGAAGAACTGGATGACCCGGGTTCATCTGTGGGAAGAAAGATAGGGAGAATTAACTCCTGTCGGCGAATCGCTTTTCTTCCTTGCTATTATGGTGGCTAGAATGAATGTCAGTCAGGCTGAGATTGAGAGGTTGTGTCTTGTCAGCTAGTAGATATATGATAGAAAATGTGACTACCAGAGAATGTCTTTACATCTGACTAAAACAAAAATCAAATCAAATCAAATCAAAACAAAATAAAAACCAGGGTTTCTCTGTGTAGCCCTGACTGTCCCAGAACTCACTTTGTAAACCAGGCTGGCTTTGAACTCACATAGATCTGCCTGCCTCTGCATCCTGAGGGCTGGAACTAAAGGCGTGTGTCACCATGCCTGGCTCTTTAAGTCCAAATTTAATATGCAGAGAAATACTGATATCTCAATACTCAATAGCATAGGGATACACACACACACACACACACACACACACACACACACACACACACACACACACATTACCACAGAAAACATAACCAAAATATTTCTATATGCACCCACTGATGGTGAATGATTTTAGATATATATGACCTGTCTTTATCTGTGTTTCCAGTGTAGGAGGAGGGTAGATTTTGGCAGCCTCATTGAGCGAACATCCAGATCATAATGGAGTGGCCTTGAGGTGGATTCCTGACCAAATGGGTCTAAAGCGATTTGAATTGGAATAAAATGGTAATGGAGGTATACTCAAGCATAAATAAGGCAGAGGGGAGCTGAGGGACAACCACACTGGACTGGACTACCTGCTCATCCTTGAAGAGGAAAGCTACTGTGCAGGAAAGAAGATAAAAGGACACCCAGAGAAACATCAGGCCATGTGGGTGAGGGCCAATGAGCTAGGGATAAAGTTTAGAAATGGTTTCAATGGATTCTGTTCCCCATGTTTCCACCTAAAAGCTGACATATTTTTGGATTGAGGGTTTTGTGAATTTGATTTATGCCCATAAAGGAAATCCCATCTTGTTCTTCCAGCCAAAAGGCCCCTTATAAAGGCCCCGGGGCTTTTCCAGACTCAGCTTTAGCCTATTTGTCCCCAACTGGCCCTGGATTGTGAATTAATGTAGCCATTTCTGGTTTAAACTGGTATGTGATCAATGCCCATTTCTTGGTTATAAGGGTGTCCTCTACACTGGCCACTGGTCAGGTTCTTCACACAGGAGTGGGAAGGAGACCTCCACAGGAAGACCGCTCTCTACACAGGTGATGGTTTCCAGTTGGAATGTACCAGGTTGCTTATAAAACTGACATAGGGCAGACTGACTATGCAAGGAAGCAATGGAGAGCTACAAAGGCCATCCAGGGAGGGTCTCTCACACTTACGTGGTCTCTTACGTCACTAGAGAGGGACTCTACGGCAGAATCTCCATTTATTGTTATTCCAGAGGAGAAACATGAAGCAGAGTGGAAGGCAAATGGGCTTCTCCTGATCCCCTACTCCTGTGTTCTTTCTCTCACCACATTCATCTTTGAGTATTCTCTTAATGAAAACAGAGTTTAGAGTCCTGGGTTCTTCTGCTCTGGGCTATCACTGCAATATATGAGATGTATGATCTTAAATATTGGGAATAAAATGTCTTGTAACACACAAGAGGCTATCGATTTCACATAAGGAAATTATGAAGTGTTTAATTTTTAAAGCAACAGAGGGGGAATAAGAGTCCACAGTGAAGGAGCTTTTTTTCCCTTTAGGAATCCTGATGGTAGAGTGTTTAACTTTAAACTGGTCAACATAAGCTGTATCTATTCTGAGGCAAACTCTGGTCACACAGTTAATGTCACCTCAACTGTTGTCAGGAACGTGACAAACAACAGCAATCTGAGTTTTGATCTTGCACAACCTCCGCGGCCCCCCCCCCCCCCCCCCCCGCTATATTCCTTGCGTAAACAATTGCTAGGTGTATCTCTGAGATCACCTCTTCTCCTGACAGATGGGCTGGTGGCCAGATGCTTCTCTGAGCTTCTCCTACCACTGCATTCATTTTTTTTTTTTTTTTTTTGTCTTAGCTTTTTTGAATTGAACAGCCGAAAGCATACTGCTATGGTTTGGACGTGTAATGCTGCCGAACGCTTGGCTCTCAGCTGGCTGTGCCGTTTGGGGAGGTGGGCCCAGCTGCAGGAAATGGGATGGGGTCCTTGACGGTTCCACCTGGCCAGCCATCTCTACCTTTATTTTATGCTTCCAGGCCACCATGAGGTGGCCTTGGCTACATGTTCCCACTGGTACCAGGAACTTCAGCAGAATCTTCCCAGGAACATGGAAGCAGGCGAGTGTGGATGGAGTCCTTGGATGTTGTGAGCATCTTTGAATCACTTCTGTCAGGCGCTCTGTACAACCAGTGTGAAAGTAGCTAACATGGGTCCTCGGGTCCGGCTGCATCACCGTTGCCTTTAAAACCGAGCATGCTTTTCTTTTCCTCTTGGATCCTAAACAGGACCATGCTTACTCACAGGGGTGTGGTTAGGGATTCGGAGGGAGCATCGTCACCTACAGGTGTGGATGGCCAAAATGTCTGAAATTGCTCACGTGTAAATGAATTCAATATTCTAGCTAGCCTGTATAAAAGACACACAATCCAGGTAAACCTAGACTGGGCAGATTTTTGGAGCTATTTTAACTTACATGCCAGCCAGATGTCCCTTGTGACTTGCTGTTTCTCCTGGACATGTGCTCATGGTCCCTCGTCCCCCATGGTGGCTTCTTCTTCTCTCCCTCCTTGATTTCTCCTCATGGTCCCTCCTGAGATTCCCAAGCCCTGGAACCTTGCTCTGCCCCCCTTTCTTCTGCCCAGCCCAGGCTATCTTTATTGATCAATCAGGAATAACTTGGGTGTGAGGTTTATACAACAAAAGCAGGTACACAGGAGGATGTCCTTGTCCCTGAGGATCTCCTCATGGATGGGAAACCAGGTCTTGGGGTACAGAATTTAGCATCTGAGTACAAGCAGCATCAGACCAACCCCCTACACACATGCGTTTCAGTTTCCCATCAGATCAATCCCACTTCCTCTGCTCAGCTAAGAGGTCTAGGTCCCCCTTTGTCCCCACTCCTCTGCCCTTCAGTCGACCCTCCTGGCATGGCTCTTCACTTGTGTTTCTTGATCCCGTTTGCACTTCAGCTCTGAGTAGCTCTGTCCTGCCGCCTCTGCCGTTACTCTTTCTGGATGTTTCAATCCTTTTAGAACCTTAAGAGCTATTCCAGACATCACTTTCCCTATAAAACCTTTCCTGGTCCCTTAGCCAGAATGAACTTTTGCCACACTTGTATTTTATCAACTCTTTATTTAAACCTCTGTTATAGAGTTTGTGTATGCTCAGCCCAGGGAGTGTCACTATTAGAAGGTGTGACCTTGTTGGAGTAGGTACGCCACTGTGGGTGTGGGCTTTAAGACCTTTATCCTAGCTGTCTGGAAGCCACTATTTTGCTAACAGCCTTCAGATTAAGATGTAAAACTCTCAGCTCCTTCTGCACCATGCCTGCCTGGATGCTGCCATGATCCTGCCTTGATGATAATGGACTGAACCTCCTAACCTATAAGCTAGTCCCGATTAAATGTTGTCCTTATAAGAGTTGCCTTGGCCACGTCTGTTCACAGCAGTGAAACCCTAACTGAGACACTCTATCTTGTTTTCCTAGTCTAGAGACCTGTCTGTGTATCCCTGGCCAAGGGGTAGTCAGGGATGAGTGCATTTGACCCCTCTATCAGATGGTGCCTGCCTTATGTTTATTTCCCAGCATCTTCTAGCACAGCTGAGTTCCATACACACAATAGACAGTGAGCTAAGGTCCTCTGAGGAGAATGGTTTCGGTCTCAGGAGCCATTTTCATACAGGTTTTGATGATACTGAACCACTCTCTGTTATTGGTCTCAATGTTCCTGTGACTTTATCTTCCACCCCTTCAGTACCACCTCTAAAATTAGCTCATAGCCTATTCTAGCTGCCTCTGAGGGATCTGTGGTAGTGTTGCCCAAACTCAAAATGAAGACAAAAGCAGAAACATGGCCAGCAATTGTTGAGGGTTGATCTGTGGTGATGTATTACAGTGCTAAATACTGGTTCACAAGGTTTGGTTGCCCCCCCCCCCCCCAGGGATAAGGAGATCTTCATGTATATCAAATGATGCAATGTAACCTTGCTCCCCAAGTTATCCCTGAATGGTCAATAAAGATGCCTACAGCCTGTAGTTGGGCAGAAGAGAGGTGGGCGTGCCTTCGGTTCCCAGGCTTGGGTTCTGAGGCAGAGGAGGAGCGAGGAGAAGAGAGAGAAAGACACCATGGGGTAGGTGGATCATTAGAGCATGGCCATTAGGGTGGCCAACTGAAGTAGGAGCAGCCCAGGTGAGACATGACAAGTTATAGCTCAGGGTTATTGACAGGGACATAGATGTAACAACACAGAGGGTTGATATTTGCCCAGCTCTAATGCTTTTAAGGTTTATCATAAATATAAAGGTTTTGTGTCTTTTATTTGAGAACTAAATAATAAAAGGTGGATAGAAACTCCAATTAATATTTACCACAATAAGCAATTCTTCAAGGTGTCAGCACATGGCTTGGATTGTCTTCATCTCTTTTTAGATGAGAGTAAAGGGTGGTGCTCAGAGCCTGAGTGTCTTTAAATGTTTCTTGCTGGCTTACATTTGGTTTCATGCTTGCCAGGGAACTTGTATTTGACAAAACCAGAAGACAGAAGAGGAAGAACGACAGAGCGGAATGACCACTTTGAAAATGTGACTCATTGTGTGCTTGCTGGACTGACTGACTATATAGCCCCATGTCACTCTGCTGTCTCGCGATCTGATTGACATCACCAGGCCACGGCTGTCCCAGGCCCTGTGCTGAGTTCTTTCACATTGCTTGTTTACTTTGTCTTTTTTTAAAAAAAAATTCAAAACAATTCTTAAATATATTAACTATGTATTGACATGTAGCAGATTATCTCCAAACTTAACGGTTTGAAAGCACAACATTATCTCACCATTTTCTTATTTTAATATATTCAAATTATTTCTTTACCTACTTGTGGGGCTGCGGAGGGAACCCAAGGCCTAGGGCTGACCCTCACTGCCAACCCCTCATTGTTTCTTTGGGTCAGGACTTCAAGCATGCATTAGATGTACCCTGTGGCTCTTCATCTCTTAAGGCTCCTGCTTGAAGATGCCCATGTTCTTAGTTACTGATCCATCGAGTTCAGTCAGTGGCTAGAGACCTTAGGATTCCTTGTCACCCAGACCCTTCCACAGAGGCAACTCATGACATGGAGGGCAACTCTATCAAGCTGAGCATGCAAGAATGAGAGGGCTGGAGAATGTCCACAGGATGAAGGAGCAGGTTTTTAATGACCTAATTTGGAAATGACCTCATGTTACTTTTACCATAGTTCATTTGCCAGGGGTGTGTTGCAAAGCATCATCCATATTGAAGGCAACTGGAGTCACGCAAAGGCAGGAGGCAGAGACTACTAAGGACCATAGTACTTGTCACTGAGGTAGATCTGTACTTACTGCCTTGGCACCATACAGTTGACTGAGTATTTATCACATATGTCAAAAAGCATGTCTGTGAGTAGTGTTTCTAAAGCACAGCACAGCAGGCGATTAAACCTGAAGACTGGTGTTTGGCTTTAGAGTAAAGCTATGGGGAAGCGGGCTTTTCTAAATATTTCATTAGGAAACATAGATGACTCTAAAGCACTGCAGTATTTAAAAGAAGATGAGCATTAAAGATAATATGTTTTAGGAGGATGTAGATATGAAATATTGGACAAAGCAAAACTGTAAATGACAGAAAGCAGTCCAGTGGTTGGTTCTTATGTGTTAAGAGATGAAGGAGAGATGGGGTTGGAGATGGCTCATCAGTTAAGAGCACTGGCTGCTCTTCCAGAGGACCTGGGTTCTATTCTCAGAACCTACGTGGTGGCTCACAACCATCAGTAACTCCAGTTTCAGAAGATCCAACACCCACTTCTGGCCCTCACTGACATTGTATGCACATGATATATAGACATACATGCAGTTATAAACACCCATATAATAAAATAAAAGTATGTTTTAAAAAAGAGAGACATGGAAGAGGATTAACTGCAAAGAAGTATGAGAGAACATTCTGGAATAATGAAATTATTTTTTCTTATCCTGACCATGGTTGCAAATACATAAGCATATAGGTCTACTAACACTCACTCAAATTATACATTTAAAAATTAGTGAATTTCACATAGGTAAATCTTCCATCAAGCTGATAAAAAGGTGAAGGGGAGCAGCATTTATAACTGATTGCAGTGTCTCTGTTTAATCTGCAATAGGCCTAGAACCGGAAGCTAATTTGCATGGATTAGAATAGTCCCTCAGAGAGGCTTGACACTATTTTGAAGATTTCTTATTATCTGATATTGAGTGGAAAATATTTTTGCTTTGAAGCCTTGTTGGAGAAACATCTGTAAAGAAATCCTGGAAGTCACACGCCAAGGATGGAGCCACCAAATACTCTGATTCCTAAGATTCTTCAGGCTTTCTTGGAAAAGAGCAACCAAACAATAGGTATCATTTATTGAGGGATAACTCCTGGCCAGACTGTAGGCCCACCAACTCTCCCAGTTTGTTCATTTAATTGGACAGCAAATCTGTAGCATCAGTACTGTGTCTCTGTGCTTTACTGTAAATACGAGAGTCAACCGTGAAGAGATTGGATAACTTATTCAAGTGAAATTTGCCTCTTGGTTTTGGATGACCTAGCACCAAAGCCCGTATCCACTCTTTATCCTGGCCCATCTATTTTAAATTGCTACTGCCTCACTTGCTCCAACTGGAAAATAAATTTTTCTAAATTGCTGTACTGTGTTCACAACCTAACCTGTTTACTCTGTATTGCTTCCTGGACCTGTGACTCTCAGAATCTTTTAGTTATTTTTTTCATTAATTTATTTATTCATTTTGTTTCCCAATTACAGGCCCCTCCCTATTCTCTTCCCAGTCCTACCCTTACAAATCGCTCCCCCAATTGTCCCCTCTCCTTCACTGATGAGAAGCCCCCCTTTGAGTACCATTTCAGCCTAGATGTGACATCTAGTTCCAGCAGGACTAATCTTCTACAGAGACCCAACCAGGCAGTCCAGGTAGGGGAAGGGGACCCAATGGCAGGCAACAAAGCCAGAGACAGCCCCCATTTCGATTGTTAACTGACCCACATGAAGACCAAGCTGCATATCTGCTCCAAATGTGTTGGGGCCTAGGTACAGGCCCTGCATTCTCTTTGGCTGGTGAGGCAGTCACTGTGAGCCCCCAATGAGCCCAGGTTAGTTGACTCTGTAGGTCTTCTTGTGGTGTCCTTGACTCCTCCCACTAGCTCAATTCTATCTCGCACTCTTTCACAAGACTTCTTGACCTGTGCCTGATGTTTGGCTGTGGGTCTCTGCATCTGTTTTCATCATTTGCTGGATGAAGCCTCTCAGGAGACAGTTATACTAGGCTCCTGTCTGCAACCATAATAAAGTATCGTTAATAGCATCTGGGGCTGGCTCTCTCCCATGGGATGGGTCTCAAGTTGGGACAGACATTGGTTGGCTATTCCCTCAATCTCTGCCCCATTTTTATTCCTGCACATGTTGTAGGCAGGAGAAATTTTGGGTTGAAGAAGGTTTTGTGGGTGGGTTGATGTCCCCTTCCCTCCACTGGAAGTCCTGCCTGGAAACAAGAGGTAGCCACTTCAGTCTCCACATCTACCAGTGGTAGGAATCACAGCTAGGACCACCCTCAATAGACTCCCCAGAGCTTCCTCCATCCAAGATCTCCAGTCAGTCCCAGAGGTTCTCCTCACCTATTTCTGTTCTCACTACTAGCTCTCTCCTTCACCCCCTCTCCCCACATCTGATTCTCACCCGTTCCCCTCCTCACACCCTCTCACCCAGCTCCTTCTCTCCATCCACCAATGATGACTATTTTGTTTCTGCCTCTCCTGTTTCTGATGGCCCTCCTTATTACTTAGTTTCTTTTGGTCTGTGGATTATAGTGTGATTATCTTGTGCTTTGTGGCTAATCTTCACTTTGAAGTGAGTACACACCATGTATGTCCTTTTGGTTCTGGGTTACCTCACTTAGGATGATATTCTCAAGATCCATCTGCTTGCCTGCTAAATGTCATGATGTCTTTGCTTTTAATAGCTGAATAGTAAGTATTCCATTGTGTAAATGGACCACATTTGCTTTATCCATTCTTCAGTTGAGGGACATCTAGGTTGTTTCTTGTTTCTGGCTATTATGAATAACGCTGCTATGAACATAGTGGAACACATGCCCTTGTGTTGTAGTGGGGCATCTTTAGAGTATATGCCTAGGAGTGGTATAGCTGGGTCTTAGAGTAGAACTATTCCAAAGTTTCTGAAAAACTGCCAAATTGATTTCCAAAGTGGTTGTACAAATTTGCACCCCCACCAGCAATGGAGGAGTGTTCCCCTTGGTCCACATCCTTACCAGCATGTGCTGTCACTTGAGTTTTTGATCTTAGCCACTCTGACTGATGTAAGATGGAGTCTCAGAGTCGTTTGATTTGCATTTCCCTGATGGCTAAGGATGTTGAATATTTCTTAAGTGCTTCTTGGCCATTAAAGGTTCCTCTGTTAAGAATTTAGAATCTTTTAAATTTCTGGAGATTTAAGGCGCCAAGCCTATTTACTTACTGAAAGCCTGCCAATGTGTCCGTTCGTGGTGAGCAATTAGTACCTGAGGAAGGAGTTGCTCTTAAATTGAGAGGCTGTTTTCTCTGGTGTCTAGAACTGTGAAACTGTGGACTGAGCAGCTGAGGTGAGAACGGGGTGGGAGAGCTGGGAGTCAAGGGCTTTGTGGCTATGAGACTTCCTCAGGGGAAGCCCTTCGTCACCACAGGGCTGGTAGCTTAACAGAACAAGTGCTTTGTGATGGTGCAGAGGAAAGGTGGTGTGTGTGTGTGTGTGTGTGTGTGTGTGTGTGTGTGTTAGTGGGGACTTGTGTAGACTTACCTACCAAACACATCAGGTTGCAGAAAGCACTGTTCAACCAAAAACCTTGCAATGGTCGGAAATGGTGGGTGGCTTTTCTGCCAGACAATAGGAAGCTATTTTAATTCTGAAGTATAACCAGAAGATTCTGGGGTTGATGGCCAGGTGAGTGTTCCTCTGCTGAGAGGCACATGCTGCTTGCTGCCACGCTGCAAAGTGGCCTTGCATTCCTTGATAGGCCACAGGCCCCCTGACTCAGAACCACACCAAGCCCCAAGTCCCACAGAAGGGAGAATTCCTACTAAAGCAGCAGGCAGCTGAGACTCACTCAGTTGCGTTAATGAGCAGATGCTTAGAAAAGAATCTGACATTCACAAGGAGTGAAAACAGGCTGTTTGCACCTCCTCGGGGGACTTCAGATGTGAGCTAGAGAACTCAGCAGGACCACACAGGCAGCACGGGGCCTGCAGTTGGGAAGGGCGGGCAGCAAGCAGGACTCTCCTGACTGACTTCATGGCAGGTGGCAAGCCCGCCTTCTTCAAAGCACTGCCATGGTTGAACGGAGATCAAGGCCAGTTTTAGCAGTGAGCGATCACCATCAGGTAAGGCTGAGGACTTTAAGGCCCCTGCTTTCAAATCCCAACTTCCAACAATAGCTTTGAAGCCACCGTTTTATAAAATGGGCTTCAAATTTAGTCCCCGCCCCCCCCCGCCCCTGCTTTGAGCTTTTCGTGCAGCGTGATCTACGTTAAGAGACAAAGAGATGATTGTCATGGGGAATGCATCTCCCCCCCCCCCCGCATAATGAAAATATTAATGCTTTCTCTTGGTTAAGAAACTCAAACTCTCCCAAATCCAAATGAAAAAAAGTTAATGCACAGAAAAAAAACTATCATTACTAATAGTATAAACTATAGCTCCCAGACACTCAGGAGGTTGAGACAGGAAGATCCCAAGCTCAAGGTCTGCCTGGGTTACAGTGTGAGTTCAAGGGCAAGCCCATGTAACAGGGTTATATAGTGAAATAAAAATGGCTGAAGATACAGCTTATTGGTAGAGTGTTT
The DNA here is from genome assembly GCF_900095145.1 of Mus pahari. Lineage (NCBI taxonomy): Eukaryota > Metazoa > Chordata > Mammalia > Rodentia > Muridae > Mus > Mus pahari. The sequence goes on from NC_034596.1 coordinate 30,723,585, forward strand.
GTCTTCCATGTGTAAGACCTTAGATTCAATTCCCTAGTACCCTCAAACAAAAGCAAACACCACCAGTGTGAGAATATATATATATATATATATATATATATATTCCCAAACTCACTTACATTTTAAATTGATTTTTGAGACAGAGCATAGGCTGGCCTCAAACTCCTTAAGTAGCAGAAAATGACCTTGAATGACCTTGAATGACCTTGGATGTCTGATCCTCCCTGCCCTTAACTTTCACGTTGGGATTATAGGTGTGCACTATCACATCTAGTTTATTCAGGGCAAGCGGTTGGAGCCCCGCTTGTGTGCACTCTAGGCAAGCGTTATCAATTAGAGCCACATCCCCAGCTCATAATTCAATGGCACTTAGCTAATTGATCTCCTGTAGAGAGACTTTAAGGGCTGTGTGCAAGTTTTAGTTATTATGAAGAATTATAGTGACTATTTTATTCTCATTTATTATTATTATTTTAACGTGTGAGTGTGTGTATGTGCACATGTGCATGTGTGTAGACTAGAGTCAACACATCTACTTTATTACTCTTCATCTTAATTTTTTTGAGGCCAGGCCTTTTGCAACCTGGAGCTTACAGATCTGCAGCGGGCAAAGGGGCCTTGTGTACACAGAGAAACCCCGGAGAAGCCAGGAAAGTTAAACGCACTGCTTACCTCTTCAATGGAACGAAGTGCACAGCTGGTTCTTCCTAGAATGCCAGGAATGATGGAGTTTTACAGCCTGGTGGTCCTTCGCTCTCTGATGAGACGGGCTCTACCCATGTCTCCCAGTATTAACTTATCCTAGACCCTTTGCCACTGGATCTTAAGCATTGTTTTTAGACCATTAAACTCATTTTTTATGAGTGATGATGTCACTTGCTCTTTACAACAGTCCAAGTGACTTCTGTGTTATCTTCGGGCCAGGCCAATCTTGGCCCCCACGGGCATTATGTATTACATCAGTCATTCTCCCTACAACTTTATCTTGAACATTGTTTCCAACTCAACAAGAAGCCATCTTATGGATGAAGCCATAGATTCTTTGCAAACAGCCTCAATACAAACATGTCTTAAATTGTGCACTTGGGACTGAGTTCATTGCTATCTGACTACCTTTCTTCCTCCCCCTGCCCCCCAGTTGTGCTACGCTTAAATATGCCTAAAGTAAAATGATCTGGGCCAGACTCTAGAAGTTCTGGTTCAGCGCTGGTTACAGTAAAATCAGGCTGAACTGAGTTCCATTCTTATCTCGTCCTGATCATTTTCCCCTGACTGCTGTGAAGCCTGCAAGGGAATACCACACCAATTCTCTAAACTGGTCGAGAGAACTCTGTCTTCCCTCAGCACTGGGCTTATAGACACACTCTGATGCCCAACTTTTATTTGGGTGCTGGGGACCTAAATGCAGGTCCTTGTGTATGCATGGCATACACTTTATCCACTGAGCCATCTCCCCAGCTGCTGGTAACTATTTCTGATGATTAGTCTTCATGCACTTCATCCTTTCTGATTGACAAATTTCTTGGATGTGGACCGGCTGAAGCAGAGAAAAGATACAGTAAGTCTGATAAATGTCATTACTTTGCTGAGGTACCCTTTCCCTCGAGTCAGCACCAGCTGTGGCCAGTAACTAATCGCGTGGCCAGTAACTAATCGTTGCTGAGGGAAGATCTACCTAAGTTATTTTGATTGTACATGTTTAATAAACAATGTATTGGGTTTGCTGTCATGGTTACTGGACACACACTTTTTATTCTTCTGGAAATTTGATATTTTCAAGAAGTATTTATTTCTTACCCACTGAATTAGAGTTTCTCATCATTATTACTATTGTCATGGTTTGTGTATGTTTAAATCTTTATGACAGTAGCAGAAAACATCAGTGACATTGGTATGTAACTTCTGTGATATTCATCCAATATAATTCCATGGAATGTTGTTATTCACTTGGGATCAGAATCCTAAGGCTACCAGAACCAAGTATCCCAGACTAGATGGCTTAAAATAATTGAAAAAGATCTTGCTACAGTTCTAGAGACCAGAACTCCAAAATCAAAATGTTGGCAGGGTCATGCATCCCAGGAAGGGTCTTAGTGAGGGCCTTCTGTGTCTTTTCCCTCCAATGTTCCTTGATCTGCAGAAGGTTCATTTCAATATTGTGCTTGTCCCGCGTGTCACTTCTCTGTATTTAAGGATATCAGTCGTTCAATCGCATCTTAACTTAAATATACACATATAATCTGTTTCCAAGTAAGATTACACACAGATACTGGAGCTAGGATTTCTGTGTCTATCTTGGGGGTGGGATAAAATTCAACTCACAGTAAACCTATTAAGAAATAAATTGCTAACTGGGACTGTTGCTTGGTCATAGAAAGCTTGCCGTGTGTGTGTGTGTGTGTGTGTGTGTGTGTGTGTGTGTGTGTACTCAGGTGCTGCCCCTCCCCAAAGAAAATCATTGACCTGAAACTCATTGCCAATACTACATTGGGGTTAGGGAGATGGTTTAGTCAGTAATGTGCTTGCCACACAAGCATAAAGACTTGAGTTTATATTCCCAGAAAAAACAAAAAACAAACAAAACAAACAAAAAAACAAAACATAACAAAAAAACAGGGTGCGGTAGTCTGCATGAATAACCCCAGCATCAGATAAGAGGGTTGGAAAGGGCAGAATGGGTCACAGTTACAGGAGGTCCTCTGGGACTTGCTGGCCAACTATTCCAGCCAATTGGTAACCTACAGAGAGAGTCTGTCTTAAGAAATTAAGATGGAGTGTAATAGAGGAAGGCACCCAGTGTTGACCACTGGCCTGCACTTGCAGGTACACATTTGCATATGCACCAGAACATACATGTGAATGTATACACAGGAATCCATACACATGCACAAATATCACACACACACACACACACACACACACACACACACGCACACACAAGTAGGAACTGGGACTCACTCCATCTTGTTGCGTACTCAATTCCTCTGCACACTGTGCGGTTTCTCTGCACACTGTGCGGTTTCTCATAGGCAATGAGCATTCAATAACGATTTCTTAAAATAAGTTTCAGTTTCAAAATGAGTTTCAGAAACATTTGGAAGTTTAAACATTAAAAGATACACAAGATGTCAAATTCTTTTTTTTTTCAATTTAAATTAACATTTGTAATTAAAATACAGGAGACCGTCTTAGCTTCCAGTAGGGCTAGCCACACTGTGCTTTAGAATTCCCTGGCATCTGTCCTTAAATGAGCCTTTGAGAACATGTGAACAAGCACTAAGACTAGAATCAATGTGCTCACAAGAATTATTAGGTTGGGTAAGATTGGAAATAAGTCGACAGAATCATTAAGAAATCCTAGCTCATTTTATTTTCTTCATATTGTTAAGCATAATCGCTAATGATTTCAGAAATGTATTTTCTAATTTTTTTATTTAAGATTATATTCAAGTATCATTCATATAGGACTAACAGCTTCCAAATCATGCTATAGAATTCCCAATCTGACCCTTCATGACTTGCTGTTTTATCTATAGATTAGTATATCTCTCAGCCCACATCAGAGCAGTGTCTGTTTGCAGTAGATGATGATCATGACTGAGATTCATAACTAGCCCTGGCGCAGAGAGTAAGAGCCTGCAGAATACTCAGCCCTAAATGGGGCATCTATACGTCCCCTTCTCCTCCCAAGGCTCAGTGATCACTGGAAGAGGGCCTGGAGAGACTGTGAGAGACAGAGGTGGGGAACTAATACAAGGAAACAGAACCTTCTGGACACGGTAGGGCAGCTGCACGTATAAACTCGCAGCAGCTAGGACAAGCCCCATGAAAGCTCAGGACACACCGAATCCCAGACTGGAGAGGGGAGGTGGATATGAAGTCGCTCCCCTAGCCAAGAACTGTTGGACTGAGAACTGTGGAGAGAGGAAGTTTTCTTGAAGAGTGTTGCCATTGATGGACAAAAAGAAAAAAAGAGAGGACATGATTGGGTAGGTAGGGAAAGGGAATGAATATGGGAGATGTTGGGTGAGTGGGTGCTTATGGTCAAAACTCTTTGTACACAATTCTCAAAGAACTAATAAAACCAAAACAACTCATCTCCTGAAAAAGATGTACTTACTTAATTTATTTGCAAGTCTAGAGCTTTCTTTTTTTTTCTGGATGATATATTTTATTCATAACGTCTTTCTGCATTTTTCAGAGCACCACCAAAACCAGTAGAGTCATATTGGACCAAGTGTACAACGGATGCTTTGTGTCTTTTGTTTTGGCCAGTCTTAGATACACACATAAGTTGCTTTGACCTGACCCATCTGACCTGTGATCTATGTTTTCTTCACTCAGCACTGAAGGTAGAGATATTGGTATTTACCTGGAAGGACCCTAGGTCTAGAATACTTTCAAAGGTGTAGAAATCACTGGACAACATCACTCACAGGAATGGTGAGGTAGCATATGAAGGTGACTTTTGCTTATATGCAAGTCTATGGAGTTGAAATTGCATTCTTTGGGAAATGGAAGAATGAAACCCAGTATGCAACACCATGTAGTTCAGTCTTATGAAAAGGCTGGCTCTTTAAAGAACTAAAATGTATGCATGTGGTGTTGGAAGCTAAATATATATATACTCCGTAATTGTTTTATCATCAAGATCATCATTTCAGCAATTCAAATGAAAGGCAAAGTCTGTGTATGGTTCTTTAGAAGCCTAAGCTTGCTTTCCATTTGGAGTTAGAAGACATTGCCCTTCCTGTTCTTAGATTAGCAGGAATCACACTCCAGAAATGCCATAAAATATCTAACTTATATTCATAGAGAGAAACATAATTTCAGCACAGAGCATGGCCTGTACAGGAAGGACGCAGCGTGGTTTTAAAACAGTTACTTGCCAGGGAGGATGAGTTTTTTTTTTTTTTTTTTTTTTTTTTTTGTAGATAGCTATGAGCCAGGGAAGGTCCAGTGCGCAAGGAAGCAGGGTTACCTATACTATCGTGGACCAAATAAGCCTCCTTCCCTGCATGTATATTAGATTCAGCTGCAGTACTTAGAAAACTATTCCCAGGCTCATCTCACACTAATGAAATTATAATCTGAAAGTGAGATGATTTTAAAATGCAAGGCTATGTTAAAAGTGTCCTTGGTGGTTCTTATTTGTAGCAGAATTAGGTGCTGCTTGGTTTCTGGAGACACAAAGGGAAGGCTGGGTTCTATCTAATGAAAGTGTCTATTTTAACAATTTAAAAATCAGAAAGAGTTGTATCTGATTATATCTAAATATGGACATCTTTGACATAGCTCTTTCTATGGAATTAATGATAGCTAAAGATATTTGACTAAATAATTTACTAAGCCCTCTTGCAGGTGGATCCATACTGATGACAAACAGCATAATATTTAAGAAATGAAAAAGTACTTCAAAGGAAATTGGTTCAATTGTCCTTATGAATTCTGGGATGCCTCAGAATTTAAAGTCCTTTAAACTGAAAAATGAATACGTAAATAAGTATTGTTATAAGCTTAGAATACATTTGATAGCGGGTATCTTCTATTAAAAAATAAAAACCTTTCCAGATTTAAAATGTAAAATTAAAGCATTTAGAAACTAGCATTTTCTGGAACTCTTAATAATATTCTTTTTTAAAATCCATGGAGCGGCTTCACAAATAAGTAGTTCTCACTAGCCTAGAGTAGACTTTCTTTTTCAAGTCATTTTGAGCTGTCTTTGAAGATTCCACAAGTCCGGGAAGAAGTACAGGAAGTGGTGAGGCAGGGAGGGGTAAGGGGGAAAGATGACATTTGTGGTCATCCAAGGGTCCAGTTAGCGACTTCCTGTTTGTGTGCAGGAGAAGATGACACTGACTGTAGTAGGTTATTCACTCTTGGTAAAAGGTCTTACCTCCACTTTTCACATCTATAACCCTAGAGCCTCAGCAGCTGAGGAGGGTCGAGGCTCAGGCTCAGAGCTTGTGTTCAGTGTCTGGGCATCTCAGTGGTTATACCGTGGGAGACAAACTGCTGACGTTACTCTGGTACTCTACCAGCTAACTTGCACCCCTTGCTGCTAGCACATCATCAACATCTGTGGGCACAGAGGGGATGCTTGGAAACACCCTTTAAAGAACGCAGCAGAGCTTAACAATGCTTGCACCTTTTCCTGCCAAGAGCTTAAAAAGCACAAGGAGAGCCAAAATACATGGTGAACATACGAGACAACAGGTATTGCCAATTATTCCATCTAAAGGACTTACAGAGATACTTAATACAAGATCATCAGGCATACTAAGCAAGACTGCTCTAAGCTACTTAAACTGAGAATATTCTTCAACATCATGGAGTCTGGGGGGGGGGGGGGGGGGAGAAGCAGCAGAGAAGCCTCGCACTGAATATTAACTAAACCATCAGTAATGCCAACATTTTTCCCTCCGGTGAAGAGTTCATTTGGGGAAAGAGCTGAATTTTCCAGTGCAGTGTTCAGAGAGTCCTACTGCATTTTACATCTACCTCTGATGACTGGCATGCTGGTTTAAGAGCTCTAGAACACTAAATTGCTTTGGGCCCTAGCACCACATATCAAGCAGAGTGTTTCTCTCCTTGTTTGATGCCAAGGACAAGATGTAGGAACCAGTTAAACTGCACAGTCCATCCTTTGTCTCTGCAAACTTCAATCTGATCAAGGAAATATTTCTTAGCGTCCTCCTCGCTTTTTCCCACGGTGAGGGCATCCCGGATATATTCAATGTCCTCTTTGCTTGTCAACTGGGGCATTCCCGTCATCAGCATCATGGAGAACAAGATGATCAGCAGGTTTGTGTGGTGGCGAAGAGCTAGGTAAGCCCTAACGCAGACATCCTGGACAAAATGGAGAAGGACATGCCGTTATCGGTGTGTTCCAGCTGGACTTTTAAATGCTCTGGGTTGATGGTGCCTCTTGGGTGCGATCAAGGGCGGGTTCTGAAAACTTTAGGCTGTGCTGGAATTTACATGTTTGTGTTCGTGCAAAGAACTCTTTGTGAACAAGGCAGGTCTCTGCTGCAGGGAAAAAGTGTGACAGGAACATAAACTATTTTAATGATCTTGTCTATCCATCAGCGTGAACCAGCTGACTCTCAAGTCTCAAGCTATTTGCTACTGTTCCTTTCAGATTCAAGTTCCTCCCTAGGAGATCAAAGGTAGAGACAACTATCTTATCTGAAGAGGGCTAAGACACTCACTTTTGAACACTATATTGGAATCAATAAGCTTTATGTGAGTAAAAGTAATGTTTGCCAAGAGCTAATAAAATCCAAAGAAACGTGGGGACGTTAGCAATTTATTTATTTCACAATTTATTGTATTTTAAGAAGCCAATGAATTTGCTTTTCACCATCTGATTTTCTAAATTCTTGAATGAGCTTAGGGATTTTAATTCAAATTCCCAACACTGAGCAAAAGAGAGTGCTTTAAAAACTGTGATGCTAGCTAGCCAAGCATTGGTGACTTAGGCCTGTCATCCCAGCACTCTGGAGGTTGAGGCAGGAGGATCACTATTAGTTCCGGGCAAGCTTAGGCTACAGAGTAAGTTCCAGATAAGCCTCGCCTACCATGAGATCTTGCCTCAAGAAACCAAGAGAAAGAAAAAAAAACAAAACTAAACCAAACAAAAGGAGAAAGGCAGAAAGACTCAAAGGCTGTTGCCTCCATAAATACCTTTGGCAGGCACCAAGTCATGTCTTCCTGTTAGGCAACAGGTCCATCTGGGAAATTAATTTATTTTACAGCATAGGGGAAGGTACAGGATGCTCAGCCTCATAAAATCAGGACTCAACCTAAAAGTCATGACCCGGAAGAGAACATGTACAGAAAACTAATGCTAATGATTATAGATCTAAATATTTCATATTAAGATACTGAGAAAAAAGTAAAAGAAGGAAATGAACAAATAAACCAAAACCCTCCTATACTATACCAAATAGGATTTATGCTCACACTTTTAAGATTTTCTGACCATAACTATATTAGCATCCATTTGTGATTTTTATAAAATATGAAAATGCATATGACATTAAAATGTAACAGTGTGAAGTACTGGATTTTATAAAAAATAATCTAAAAATTTTAAATGCCAGAAAATAAAAAGAATAAAAAAGAAATGTAATATAAAGTCAGAAAAGTGGAGATAAAATGACTAGGATGCATAAGTGATATGTTCATTTTCTTGGATCTCTGAGGGAAAGGAAATTCAAATATTATTATAGCCAGTTTTTGGTAAACTGTGTTTTGTGTATTTGTGTATGCATATAGAGGCCAGATATCAATGCCAAGACCTTGTGGCTTCCTCAGTCACTTGCAGCCTTATTGTTTGGACAGTCTCTCTTGGGTCTTGGGGCTCAGCAATTCATCTAGACCAGTTGGCCAGCAGACTCTAGAATCCACCCAACTATTCCTCCTCAGCCTTGGGACGTCATGGGCTTATGCCACCACCATCGTCTTTTCTGTGGGTGCTAGGGAGGCTGAAAGTGCATCCTCAGCCTCCTGCAGCCAGTGCTTTCCAACAGAACCACCTATCCACCCGTGCAAACGTTTTATAAAAACAGATAGTAAGAGATTACAAAATAAATAGTCGCCACCAGTTGGACAAGTATCATGAAAAACAAAAACAACAGCTGCTGTGAATATTGATAACAAGAAGATTGCTATACCTAGAATAAACACATCACAAACTTGTGGAGAACCCACTTAAAGAAACTGTAGAGTGGGGCTGGAGAGATGGCTCAGCGGTTAAGAGCACTGACTGCTGCTCTTCCAGCAAGTTCAATTCTCAGCAACTGCATGGTGGCTCACAACCATCTTCAATGGATCCGATTGAAGAGAATGACAGTGTACTCCCATATAGAAAATAAATAAATAAATCTTAAAAAAACAAAACAAAACTGTAGAATTCTCTTGTGTTATATAAAGGAAAACTTGAGTGCACGAGATAACCTAGCGTGTTTCTCTGAAAGAAAACTCCTCTCAGGATATTTATTATGCTTGGGTTAATCTAAAAGTGGTGATATTTCGGTAAAAATCCTCACTAATTAAACTCAAGTATGAGTTTTAGTTCGTTCAGCGTAGTCAGGGTCTGAGAAGACATTTTTAGAGATTACAGTAATGAGAAGCTGTGCTTGCTACAACAGATAGTAAAGCATTTTATGGGGCTGCAGAGATGGCTCAGTAGTTAAGAGCACTGTCTGCTCCTGAGAGGTTCTGTTCCCAGCACCCACATGATGGCTCTCAGACATTCCTGGTTCTAATTCTAAGGGAGGAGAAACCCAACAACAAAATAAAACAAACAAAAAAAACCCAAAACCATTTTTGAAGGTATTTTTTTTTTTAAAAAAAAAAAAGGGTGAAAGAAGGGTGAAATAGTACTTACTGTTTAAAAACAAAGGCAAGAAATTTTGTGGAACAGAATAAAAAGTGGGAAGACACAACTGAGTGCCTAGCAATTATGAGATGTAACTAAGACAAGCTTGAAGATTAGTGAGGAAAAGGTCTATTCTTTGGTAAATGGGGTCTGGCTAACCGATTTGTTATTCAGGGAAAATAAAATTAAAATTTCACTCCCTGAGACAAGCCAAAAGAAATTCCAGATGAATCAAAGGTTTGTCCAGAAAGAGGCCAAATATTGAACTAATCAGGATTAGGAAGATTAGAGATGTAAACACATACAAGAAATTGTTAACAGGGACTCACAAAGAAAGCATTTATGCAATGTGACATGACAGTCCTATCCTAAAGTCCAGGCAAGGATATACAAAAACTCACACTGCCAGAGCAGATGAAAAACCTTGAAGAATGTGAATTAGCAAGCCAACCAACCAAACATGAAGTAAGGCAGAAACATTCCACAGGCGATGGAAAGGTTTGTCTCTCTCAGTTTCTTACAGATAGAACCTGTTCATCCATAAGAGGGGATAGGAGGGCACAGCATGACTTTACAGACACACCACTTGATAATATAGTTGCTGTTGTGACAGGGACGAAGCTGTGGAGGTCAACCGTCACATTGGTCAAAACTCAGAATTGTTCACCTAAATTAGGTGAAAAGTTTCAAAGTTTGATGTTTAAAAGAATCTATAGGCTTTCTCCCAGATATGCTAGGAGCTGAACTGTTGGCAAGTTGGACACCTTTTCTATGAATTTACCTACAAAAGAAAGTTCTTGAGAACATCATACAAGAAGGTGGCAACCTAGTGCCTGGCAAATACAGAAGTAGATGCTCACAGCCATCCATTGGACTGACCACAGGGTCTCCAATGGAGGAGCTAAAGAAAGGACCCAAGGAGCTGAAGGGGTTTGCAATCCCATAGGAGGAACAAGAATATGAACTAGCCAGTACCCCCAGAGCTCCCAGGGACTAAATCACCAACCAAAGAAAACACATGGTGCGACTCATGGCTCTAGATGCATATGCAGCAGAGGATGGCCTAGTTGGTCATCAGTGGGAGGAGAGGCCCTTGGTCCTGTGAAGGTTCTATGCCCCAGTGTAGGGGAATGCCAGGGCTAGGAAGCATGAATGGGTGGGTTGGTGTGCAGGGGGAGGGTAGAGGGGATAAAGGGAGGGGGGGTTTGGAGGGGAAACCAGGAAAGGGGATAGCATTTGAAATGTAAATAAAGAAAATATCCAATAAAAGTCCACTTAGTGCTTCAACAAAAGAAAAAGAAGGTGGCAACCTCAGTGCCCTGTTATAGGAGATGGATAGGGAGGTTGAAGAACACTGCCTCAGTCATACTTTCTGAGTCTCTGAGCTAGTGGAGAATAAATGAACAAGTGAAAGTATGATATGAAGCAGGACCAAGAGGACATATGGATATCCTCACATCGTTGTCAGTTAACACACGATGACTTTGTCTGTGTCTATTAGATCTACTAGTCACTCTTTCCTCATTACTATGACAAGATGCCCACATCCTAAAGGAGAAAGGGTTTGTTTCAGCTAATGGCTTCCGAGAGAGAGTCTATCACCGTAAGTAAGTACGACGGCGCAGCAGGAGCTTGAGGTGCCTGCTTGGTCACACTGCGGCAGACAGGAATCTGAGAACTCAGCTTGGAAGCAAAACCAGACATGACCTTCAAAGACATGTGTCCTCCAGCTGTACCGTGTGTCCCAAGGTTCTGTGACTTCCCCAAACAGTGCTGTCACCCCAGGACTGAGTATCAGGATGCATGCAGGTGTGGTCTCAAACCAGAACACTGTAACATTTACATGTGGCACAGTGACCACAGTGACAATAGAGGTCAGGCCCGCATCACACTGGGCAGTGGAGGATGGACATACTTACCCTAGCTTAATCAAATGACCCAGATCATTCTGATCCAACTAAGGCAATTTATACAAAATACAGGCACAGCAGGCTGCACAGCCTGAGCATGCCGGACATGTTAGTCTCTTCCTTTCCTACCAGAACTCAGAAGGGCTAACATGGTCCCCAAAGCATCTCTGGGCCGTTATAGCTGCAGCCCAAATTTCAACTGTTACCTGGCGGATGCCCCAGTACATTAGTGCTCTTGCATTCCAAGTGACGCCTCTGATGCCCGGAAATCATTTTCTTTGCTTATCCAACCCACCAAGGCATCTCGAGTTTCTTGATAATTACAGAAGCTGAGTGCCGACTTCACCTCGGGCCACAGACTCATTAATGTGCCAACTCTTGTGCTTTTCACACAGACTTAGAGGGACGTCTTTTGATTTGGAACCAGAAGTACATTTTGATTTTTAATTATTTCCTATTCTTCTATACAGTAGAGGCTCCAGGCAAATCTCCTGATGTGTGAGCCCACTGTGGGGTCAATCTCTTTTTAATAGAAAAACTCCAAGGAGGTAAATTAAGTCCAGACAAAGTTACTGTCACCCCAATCCATAGGTGTTCAGTAAATACTTTCAGATGAGGGTAAGTAAATTCAACTCTCCCTGTGCCCAAAGAGATATACAATGGGAAAGGGGCAGGTGGCCTGTGTCTCTTGAAGGCCATCCCACCCTGATGAGCTCTCATCTTCTGGAGGATGTTGAGCAGGGAACTCAGAACCTTATGCATACCCGGTGAGCATTGCATGAGTGAGCTGCATTCCCGGCCGCACGACTGGGGTTTGTTTGGTTGGTTTTAGCTTGTTTGATGAGTGCTGACTCTTACATGCAGGCTCCTCTGTGAGAAAGACATGTCTCCCCTGAACTTAACTGCATGTTTCAGACTTGGCAGACAGAATGTTCAGGTTCCAACTGACTGCAAAAACTTAAAACTTGAGTGCAGGCATTACCGCGCGCTGTTGAAGACAGAGTGGAGTGGCAGCTAACGGTGGCTTCACACCTAGTTGAGTGAACTCAAATTTTGCCTTTCTTATTGACACTCAGAGAGGCCATTTGGACCTCAATGCTTTCATCTGTAGGGTGAGTCCAATAGTGGCGTCCATTTCCTGTGGCTGTGGTGAGGTTTAAGTGCTGTTGTAACTAGTTCCCTTTCATTACTAAATATTTTAAAGAATTGCATCATCGAACACATTTCCCAATGCTAAACGCATTCGTTTCTTATGCAGACTGTCCACCAAACAGACAGTTCATTTAGTGGGTGAAGGGAGTGGTGACTACATTTTTTTGGGACATGGATGGAAAGGGCTGTCTTCACACTGGCTCACGACGAAGGACACACAGCATGCTGTACACTAGGTGTCTATAGGTGCTTTTCTTTTGGGGATCACGGTTGGGTACTGTTCCACCAACTCAAGCCCCAGAAGTTTCATTTCTGTCCTTTCTCCTCAGTGACAAGGCTTATGAGTGTGCCCTGGTCTCACGATGTGGTTGGGGAGCTCAGGGGAAAACCCAGAACACAGAAGTTACTGCCTATTGAAAGTTTTTTTTTTTTCTTCCAGAGTTCAAACATTGCTCTTTTTAACTGCCTGCGAGAGGCTGTGTGCTATTGAATGAAGAACATCTGACTCGGGGGACTTGGTTTCATGTACTACTTAATGTAGAGAACATTCCATCACCAATGGTAGCATTAGCTGGCACACTCTCCATTAGTAGCTAATAAATAGGTTGAGCCTGTGTAGTGCATCTGCTCCTAATTCCATTGCTGTCTAAATGGCTTAATTGTAGCATCTCCGGCTGAACGAAAGAAATGTTTTTATAGGCTACCACCTCCACACACCTTGGAAACAAAAGAATTCATTACCATTTCAGGGCTCAAATCGTGCCTTGATTTACATTCCAGTCACTAAACCAACTAATTTCATCTGCACCATCAACTAATCCTTAACCATTAAAGAGCAGGTCTAGAGTGTTCAAGGTCACACGGATACTTTTTCTAACAACTGAAACCCTCCCGTCTCCCTAGAGATGAACTGTGCATATTCAGTTAAGTAGAGAAATGACACCGGGACAATGAAACAGAAACTCCAGGGAGAGATTCTGAGGCTGAGGAGTTGAGGGGTAGGAGAAAACTGTCAAATATTCATCACTGAACCAAAAAAAAAAAAAAAAAAAAAAAAGCCTGTCTGCCTAAGAGACACAGTTAACAATAGTCTAGTCCAAGGCATGCCTCAAGTGTATTTTAAAATAAAAGTCAATGTATTGCCCTAGCCTACATTCTTAGTATTTATCTTAACCAGAAAAGATTGATTCATAGACTTAACAATGTAGGAAGAAACACTGAGGTATGTCTAAACACGGAGCGTGCTTCACTACTTACTTAAGGCTTTTATTTATTTACTTATTTATTGAGGTTAAATTAGTAGTTCCATATTTATGGACTTGAACATGAGTCACAAACTAGCTGTTTGCCAGGGAATGGGATATACCATCGTCTCTCAAATATTTAGATAAAAATTAATTAGGAATACAAAGGCTATAATTAAATTGTTTTCTTTAAGTTAGTATTAGGAATGGTCTCTCTGTGTATGTCTCTTTCTCTCTCTGTTTCTCTCCCTCACGCCCCTCCACCCCTGTGTGTGTGTGTGTGTGTGTGTGTGTGTGTGTATCTTCCAGCTTTGTACCAAAAAACTTTGAAGTGATGTATTTGGATATATAAAAGTAAAAATAATGTAACTTAAAGGTAGATGAAAAAATGGAAGGAAAATATTCACAATAGGCCACAGAGATTAAAAAAAATCCTACAGATTTTTCATATTTACAAAGCACGATCTTCAACTACATGTCTAGCCAAAGGAACCGTCTAATCCATATTTTCATCCAACTTTGAGAAGTTACAAACAAAACCAGACCTCATTTATGAGAAGCAGTGCTTTTATAGAAACTGAGACCAATGGAAATTTCCCAAGACGACTGTTATAGAGAGAACACTTGGAAGATAATGGAACACAGACCTCATAGTACTGTAAAGTAGACACAGCAATCCTTTAAAGGAAACTAAACATTAGAAGGATGCCTTTGTTGACATGCTGAGTAGTGTTTAAAATGACTGGTGCTCTACTATCTTGGGTGTGGAATAACATTTCATGCTGGTGGACTAACCCGTAAATGACTTTATTGGTGTCCCAAATGCCATGTCTTCAGATCTTGATTTGTATGAGTTCCAGATTAAATTTAACAGATAAACCAAGTTCCAAGAATCTGAAAACCCCATGAGTCTTCGCCTGAGGGAAACTGAGGGAAATACCTTAATATATTCCAACTCTTACTCTCTCCTATGGGTATGGGTCTTCTTACAGGTAACATGGAGAGGTGGGGACTACTCCATCTTCATGCTGTGAGGGAGGAGGCTGAGCCTGGCCTTGTTAATTGGCCAGAGTGAAAATCCCAAGATAGGTACATTTGTCATCTCCTACTTAATGACCTAATTAGTCATTAATTAGGGTAATTTGTGCTTAACCAATTGTGATCCAAACGACTTCTCTTTGCTCTGCCCCCTTCCTCCCTCCATAGCCTGGGGCTCTGTTTCAATTGAGGGACATTTCCTTTCCCAACTCAGATTCTAAGAGAACACTCCACAGAGACCTGGGTTACTCCTGTGTCCCTAAATACTTATTGTGTGTACTTTGCCAACTGATTTACTTGCTCATGGCTTTTATTTTATATTTTTTTTCTGCTTGGCTGTTCCTTCCTCTCCCTGCATCTATCCGCAAGATGAAATTGAATTCACCCCCAAAGGTTTCCTTCTAGGAATAGCCATTTCTTATCTTCCAGGCAGGATTAATTATTCTCTTTGCAAACCACTTTCTGTACACCCTTCACACAAAGTATTCTTTGGCATGGCGTGGTGCCAGTCTGACTTTCGAGGCTGCTGTGCCTCTGCTTGGGTCACCTGTGCCCAGTATGATGTTCAACACATTGCCCATGTGAGATGGCTGAAAGTTTTCTGTACAGAACACAAGTTAGACCTTGGGCAAGACTCACTGCTTTAAAATGACAAGGAGTTGGAGAACAGTGACATTTGAAGGGGATTAAACTGGGAAGACCTGTTAGCCTCTGCAAGAACAACTCTGGAGTCTTTGTCCTGGCCCAGTGCCAGTGTCCTGTCTCACATGTGCTGAACACAGCTTGATGGTAACAACAGGATGGAGCCGGAGGCTGGGAAGTACAGTGAGCAGGTAACAGACATCCACAGGCATGACCCTCCCCCATAGACAGGAAAGGAAGCTCAAGAGGGAATAGCAGTAAGGTGTCCACACAGAAGATTGTCAGACGGTAAGGCCTCCTTTATGCTGTGGCTGGGCTTGGGGGAGGGGGATAGGTGTGTCTCAGTGAAGCAAAGCAAGAGGAAGTCAGCATTCTACTCCTAGAGGGAGATTGAGGCAGGCGCCTTTGGTGGTGAGACTGGGGCAGAAGCAGTTAAAACAACCCAGGAGCCAGGGGTTCGGCCTGACACTATCAGACAGGGACTTCAGTCAAGAACCTTCAGGTTCTTGGCAATTTTCTGAGTCAGGCCTCTGTCCTTGGACATGCACTTGGACCTAGGCTGAAGGTCTGGTGTACCCTGATATGGGGACAAGGTAACAGCTGTAGGAAACAGAGCAGACTGGTAAGATTGGCAAGGTAGCTTCAGTCAGTGTAGATCAAAGTAACCAGCCGGGGACTTCCTAGGCAATGTTTCTTAACAGTGACATCTAGGGGCAAGTGGCTCTAGGGACACCCCTCAAATTGTCTCCTCTTCACAAATGAATGCCATTTGGCTCTCTAGATGATCAGTATTAGCTGACACACTTGCTCAGTGCCTGCAGTGTGCAAATACCATCTTCCTTTACGAAGATCTGGTCTTGGGAAATCAAATTGCTCACGATCCATGAAAATTGAACATGTCCTATAGGAATGCATCACACATTCTGGTCTCTGGGTATAGATGGTTGCTTTGCTTCACACACACACACACACACACACACACACACACACACACACACACACAGGCACTATTCATTTCAGTAAAAAATTACCCACAGAACATGATAGGTAACACATGATATCCCCTATTTATATTACTAATAAAACACTATATTTCCTCATAAGATTTGGTTGTCGTTCCTTGCACAGGTAAGCTATTTGTGTAGTAAAGCTTTCTAGGTGGTTTGGTTTGGCGGTGGTTATCAGTGTGTGCCTAGTCAATAACTCATACACCCACAGAGTACAATGCATGGCAGGGAATCAGGGCTCCTGGGGTGGGGGTGGGGAATTCTGTCTGATCAACTCCTCCCTTTGAAGGATTTGCCCTTTCACCTCCTGCCCTTTCACTAAGCAAACATCTTCCAAGTGTTTCCTGTATCCCATGCAGCCCCGTCGACATTTGTAAAGGGAGAGGCACACCGGACAAATAGCTATAAACATGACAGATGCAAAGCAGGAGACCAAGGAGGCAGGAAGACCTGTGCCAGAAGTCCATCTGTGGTATGACGTTTACGTGGAGACCTAGAGGGCGGGGCAGGTCTTCTTAGGGGTAGGCCCACCAGGCAATGGGGCAGCAGGGAGGGGGGTGGTGGAAGACATGGAAGGCAACTACAAAACAGTGGAGCATGGGGCTGCTGTGGGTGAAGCTGCAGGAGCTGAGGTGCACAGTGCAGGTCTTGCAGACCACTTGGACGCCAATCAAAGGGATGAGCGTGCAGCACATAGAAGGTAGGATGCCATCCTCAGCTCACTGTTTGCAGTTTGCAGTAAGGAGGGACCCCCACCCCCACCCTACCCCACGAATGCCCACGTATACACAGGATCTTAGGGTCTTAGTATTTAATCCAGATAGTCCAGGCTGACCTCAGAGCCATTCTTCTTTGGTCCCAACCATTCGTGTCTATTTTTATTTTAAGTTCTAAAGCAAATTCTGACTTACTTCAACCTTTGAAAAGATAAATGTGAATCGTGAAGAAGCCTTGACATACTGGCAGAATTGTCTCTGGAAGGTGAGATAACAAGGCTTACGTATCTGACATTTAAATTGCTTTTGGGTGGGCACAGCGGTAAATGACTTTAGTCCAGTACTTGGGAGGCAGAGGCTGGCTTACTTCTGCAATACGAGGACAGTCTGCTCCATATAGGGAGACTTTGTTTCAAAAAGCAAAACAAATAAACCAAAAGGTTTTTGTTTTTGTTGTTGTTGTTGTTTTAATAAAAAATTACTGCTTAGGAAAAAACAAATGCAATTCTTATTAAATAAATAGAAATCCAAATTCCATTTGGCCTTGATTTAAATAAATTTGCATGTTACATATGTTTATAGCTGTTCACCAAAATTTGAAATATAGTGCTATTGAGACAGGATAGAAAGAAAGTAAATTATGGGACAGGGGAACAAAGAGGGACTTCTTACCCAAGCATCTGATTGAAACCTCTTCATAGATGACAAGCAAGAAGTGCAGCATGATTAACATTTGCCCTGAAGGTTGCTGGCTTACAGGCAGTATTCCTTTCATATGTAGACATTTTAGGTTAAAAAAAATAGAAATGCAAAGAGCCAGGTTGGAAACCCAGTGTACAATGCTGGAGCTAGCCTGGAGACCCGGTGTACAATGCTGGAGCTAGCCTGGAGACCCGGTGTACAATGCTGGAGCTAGCCTGGAGACCCGGTGTACAATGTTGGAGCTAGCCTGGAGACCCAGTGTACAATGCTGGAGCTAGACTCACTGCTGTCTCAACATCTTCTGGGAATCTTAAACAACACTGTTGACCATGCTTCCAGTGAAGATGTCCTACCTTCCTGCATCCCATGATCTAGACTTTAACTTTATTGCCACATACAACCAGGAATCACCCTGTGATCTCAGATCATTTAGCAACATTAGAACACAGCAACTTGAAGAATCACAGATCGTGTGATCTGTGCACGTGCGCGCGCGCGCACACACACACACACACACACACACACAGCAGCAGCAGCAGCAGCAACAACAGCAGGAGTTCCTTTAATACTTAAATGTTATGTTGTAACAGTTCCCGAATAATGACTCAGAGATTATTATTTATGATTAAATGCTTAGGCCATATGCTAGGCTTACACACACACACACACACACACACACTCCCCACACACATTTATGAAGACAGTGAAGGTCAGCTCTTAGAGAGGCCCATACCTGTGCTCAGGGATTGTCTTATTTTCTCTACAGCACCTTTCTTTTTAACATCCGTGCTTAAAGTCTATACTAATATATCATTGATAGACTTCAGCTTTGTTTCAGATTTGCTTGCCCTCAAAATATGTTCTGCGGTGAAGCCACTGATCTGTTCTTGTCTTAGCGGCGGGCCCCTAAATGATGAAAGGGGTGCTGGAGAGATGGTTCAGTGCATGGAGGTGTTGGCCCTGCCATCGTGGCAACCTGAGTTGGATCTCAAAACTGACGTGAAGGTGGAAGGAGAGAAGCAGCTATCTTTCGGGGAGATAATCTCTTGTATACTATGTGGAAGCATCACCTGTCAATAAAAATCTGATGGCCAATAAGCTGAGGCAGGATTAGAAGGTGGGACATCTGGCAGAGAGAAAAAGGAAGCTGGGAAAGAGTCAGGCACAGGAAACTTGGCCATCGGACTAGGAAGAAGTCGAATGTATGGAGCTGAGGGGAGGTAACAGCCACATGGCGGACACAGAAGAGTATAAATGAGATAATTGAGCTATGTGCTACGTGGGAACAAGCCTAGCTTATGGCCTAGCATTTATTCATAAATAACAAGCCTCCGGGTCATTACTCAGGAACTGTAACAACATAACATTTAAGGATTAAGGGAACCCCTTCTGCTGATCTATAGCACCACGTTGTGCTTCCATCCCTGTGACTGCTAGTAATCTAAAACAAATCACCAATGTGTTAAAAAGCTGTTTACCTTGCTTAAGAAATATTCTTAGTCAAAGAGATATGGAAATTGACATCATTAAATTCATTTAATCCCTGCCTGTGGGAGGCTGCCCTGAAGGCTACAGATGTTCATAGATTCAAATAGTGAGATTCCGTTCCGCTTCTCTGCCTCTGTTCCTAATGTTTCCCCCTACTCTAGAAGTTACTGATGGATATGACCCCAGGCTAGGCCAGGTGCCTTGGACAGAGGACAGTGAGACAAAGCACAGCCTTCCTCTTTTGGTCCCCCATTGCTATCCCCAGGCCATGGCCTCCCATGTTTGTATTGTATATGGAGAAGGTTCACCACACTCTTAACAAAAAGCAGGCCAGCCTTTCTTGACCCTGTCCAATAGGTTACTCAATGACACACATTAATGAACATCATGTGGTCAAAACTAGCAAAGGGGACTTTTAGTTCAAACGCAAATATGTACATTTCCTTGTTTGCCTAAACATGATGACTTTATTACACCAGACCCCAAGTCATTGCTGAGGGAATTTATGCACACAGTCCCTGGGATAGAAGAACCTTTGCAAGAACAAGAACACAATTAAGATACATAAAATTCTGAATTAATAATGTGAAGAAAGAAAGGAACAAAGGAAGGAAAGGAGAGAGAGAGAGAGAGAGAGAGAGAGAGAGAGAGAGAGAGAGAGAGAGAGAGAGAGAGAGAGAGAGAGAAAGGGGGAAAGAAATGAAAGAAAAGGCAAATGAAAATTTGTCCAAGTCTGGAGTTAAATGATGGAGCTCAGCCATCCATCTTTGTCAAACTTTGGAAATCCTTCATGTGGATAATTTCCTGTTTCAGTGGTTAGCTTTCTCTTGTGTGCAGAGGATGAATGGGTTTGGGGTGGGGGATGGGATAGTGTGAGAACAGGTAGAGGTGGGGTTTAGTTCTCTCTTTAACTATAATAGGCTACTTTGTCATGTTTTGTATATTGCCCGAGATCTCATTTCAAAAAATGGATTCTTAAAATTTTCAAAGCTAGAAGACTTGCCTGATGTCTAAAACGACGATGGCAGAGTCTCTGCTGTGGTCTGAGATGAGCTAATCATTCTGCATACTTCATTGCAATGATGCTGAGCATCTGGCTTTTACCACTGCTATAGCCACAGTGCTTTCTCTAGGTCAATCTTCCTGGTGACCCCCCAGCAATAAAATTACTTTCATTGCTACATCATAACTGTAATTTTCTACTGTTATGAATTATAATGTAAATATCTGATATGCAGGATATCTGATATGTGTCTTGTGAAAGGGGTCACAACCCGTAGGTTGAGAGCCACTGGTTTAGAGTCATGGGGCTAATGGTTGTGGTTTGGAACCTTCAGAACTGTGAGCTAAATAAAAGCTTTCTCGTTATAGTGCTAACTAGATCAATAGTACCTGGAAAACCCATAAGTAGGCCATGTTCCTTCTTTACAGAAGAAAGTAAGGTTCTAAAAAGCTAAGTGACTGCCATTGTGGACACAGCTGTTAAGCATACTTAGGTCTGTCTGCTACAAAGGCCACTCCCTTGATCCCTGTGCTACTGGTTAGTAGGAAGGTAATACTCACAGGTGTGTAAAACGCTGGCAGTCTTCCAGAACACAGGTGTGTAATGCACAACACAGTGCACAGGAATGCGCTTTGGGTGGTGCATACTATATAGACATCATGTGACTGAAGGAGGTTTAATTGCTTGATCAGGAAGGATGGAGAGATGTGACAGACTGTGAGAAACCCCCCACATGTGTTGCTCTGAGTTGATGTTGCTGGGTGGGGCAGGAATCCTCTCCTGGCTTCCTCATTATGAAGATATTTTTATCACAAACGTTTTTAAACTGAAAAATAACCATTGCAGAAGCAACAAAGAAAGCTGAAGGGGAAAACTGCTGGGATTTAGTGGTGTGACATGAACTCTGTGTGGGTCTTCGGAAATTTCACTCATTGGCAGAGGGAAGAGACCATGTATCTATAGGAAAGAAGAAACTCATGTCTAAGGCAGAATTCCATGCATTTGTCTAACACACTGAGCTGTTGTCCTGCTTGAGCTGTCTGAAGCTAGTCACATCAACCTCACATTCAAGAGAGTAAAACTGAGTGCTTTTTCTTCTTTAAGTAGTAAAATCCTTCTGCTCCTCCCATGAAATGTGTCCAGTTTTTGGAAATTGTCTGAAACCCAACTGAGTATATGCAGAAAAGCACATACCCAAACTCCTAAAACCATCTGAGCAGGGAGTGTGAGTCATGCCTTCACCAACTAGACAGCCAGCTGGTAGATCAAAACACAAGTTACAAAACAACACGAGGAAGTAGCCGTTCCCCTACAGTTCAAGGCTCATGTCCTTTCCTAAGTTTATGCTGGATTTGAAGGAAAAGCCTTCTTCCTAAGATGTGGAGTGCAAATCAAAGCACATTGAAGGCACACTAAGGAAGGTGGCTACTGCAGACAAGGCAAGGCAAGGCAAAGGCCACTCTTGGTTTCTGTTTTGTGACTCTATTGTTACATATTCGCTATGCTTACAACTTTTCTGACTTGTATTCATTCTCAGCTATTACACTTGCAAGTTTAAGATGCTCTCGTGTGTTTAAATCTAAACACTCCTGTGGGGGCTTCTTTGCAGGCTAGTGGAACCAGAGCTCACTGCAGAGCCTGTGCTCAGTATGATGAAACCGCCAACAAGAAAAGGACTACTCTTAACACCAACAAAATCAGTATGTGCAACAAGATTCCCCTGTTGGTAATACGATAAGTGCACGCACAGTACCAAAAACCAAGTGAAACTCACGATTGTTTGCAAGCCCTGAAACATACTTGAAGTTTGAATCTTCTACTCAAAGTCTTGAGTAGATTGGTCTTCATAACTGTTCTTCCTTGAAGCTGTCCTGAGCATCCAGCAAGCCCTCAGGGGTCTGTGGTCCCCAGGGCCACCCCTTATAAAGCATCTTTACTTGCTGTTTGGTTTTAGTGAGCAAATCCCTGAAAGTATCACTTTGCATGTACTTGTGGGGATGAACAGAAGTGAGGAGGAGGAAGGAGGGCAGCCATGTCATGAGCGGAGAGGGAGAGGTGACTTCTACAGTGTGATTGGTTCCTATTGGCAGGAGATGTGGAGGACTGGGGTGACATACCTGGAATTTCTGGAAGTGTGGACTCGTCTTTTTGCCAGAAGATCCCATCACAAACAAGAAGTCTGGGGTTAGGACGAAGGGCACTCTCTCTTTATTGATGCCTAGGAAACTCTTGTAATTCCCAAGAATGTGTCCAAAGTCTATATGAAACAGGTTTCCTTAAGAGAAGAAAATGCCTGGCGTCATTACCTGGTGTGAGTGTTTATTAACATTTTGGGGTTTTTTTTTTTTGAAAATAAATTTCAGTTGCCTGAAAATGAACTATTTTGAGTGAGAGCACCTTAATCTCTTTTATTATTTTCAGTCTTAACAGGTGCTTAAAAGCAGTAGCTGCAAAGCTTCCCGACAAAACCAAGTTCGTTTGTTGACAGGTTTGTTCTTTAGATGATACCAAGATGTCATTAAAGACAAGCAAGCAAGGAAGCAAACTAACAGACAAACTTGTCCCCAAAGTACTCCTTAGACAGGCAAATAAAAACTCTCGCTAAGTTGTGACCATCATGCTGAAGAGACTTTATGTCCTTCATATCACCAACAGACTGCTGTTGTATTTTGTCTGGCAGGAGTGGTGTTAATGCTTTACTTTTAAGTACCGCTCCAGAAATACCATTTTGAATCTCTTTGAGGATCAGCTTCTAACACTATTGCCAGCAGCAGCAGCAGGACCATATTAGCTTTTATTTATTTGGTCTTTTAGCATTTCTATAATCCACAAATGTACTGTTCTTTTGTGTTGATCCTGTTCTTGCAAGGAATAAGTAATTCACACCAAGCTCCTTTGCTTGTTCCTAAACTCTACTCTTTAACAATAGTTTTTGTGTTAAAGTCTTTCTATGTAGTCCAGGCTAGCTTTGAACTTGTGTTCCTTTTCCCTAGGCCTCCTGAGTGTTGGACTTACAGACATTGGCTACCATACCTGGAAGACTATAAAAATGGATTCAGATTCCATATATGAACATTTTATGATACAGCATGAACCAGTACGGCTGTGAGTTAGGGACGCAGGCATTGCAGACGAGGGACGCTCATGCGCTTTTATTATTTGTTCTAGTTGGGTTTTGCAACATTTGACATTGCTGATCCTTCCTTCTAGGCTATGCTCCCCACGCACTCTTTTTACTTCTCCCTGTAAGTTTTTCCTTTATTTTAGTCTCATTTCCTTCCTTTTCTTTGCTCATCCATCAACCCTCAAGAAGGGTGGTCTGTCTAAAGTAACCAGTGTCCCCATACACAATGACTTATAAATCTGGGCACCAGCTTAGACTCTTACTCTGTGCCAGGAGGATAGGATAGTGGGGAGGCAGTGTTGAAAGAGGAGAAGTGCTTCAAATGGACAGTGGTGATGGGTGCAAAATAATGTGATTGTATTTAGTGTCCCTTGGCTGAACACTTAGGAATGATTAAAGCGGAACCTCTTATGTTAAATGTATTTGACTACAATAAAGCTTTTATTATACAGTGGGAAAACGCACCCATCTCTGAGATCATAATGTTGTCGTTGTGCCTGTCACCGATCCCAAGGACAAATGTGGCCACACAGTAGCCTGCACAGGAGTAAACGAACCTTTCCACGGCGGCCTGAAACTGATGAGAATGGATATGAATGTTTGTTGCTTTCCAGCGATAGAGAGCAACCCAAGTCAATGACGACGCCTCCCAGAAGGACAATGTTCTAGGAACCATGTCAGACAGCAAGAAGTTTGAGTCCAGCCTCATTAGTACATCCCTCATATCAAGGAAGTGACAACTGTCACTTGTATTTTTAACTGTTGGCTTGTATTTTCAGTGAAGAGTCATCCAAACACTACAACATGAGGAAGACCCAAGAAGGAAAGGGCCACAGAAATTTATCAAAATTTCCCATCTTTTCTTTTAGCCACTTGCCCGCAACTGTACAGAACTCGTAGCAATTTCTGCAACTATGCTTTGCTTATAACCATTTAAGTGTATGGATGGTTTCACAAGCTTTCATGTATAACAGATTAATAAAGGTTACTAATTATATTCCCTCCACCAAAGGCTGCTGGCCATGCAAGTGTGAAGTGCTATTCCCATGCAGTAGAACTTTAAACAGCACCCAGATGGCCTTGCCAAACAGTTTGTGAAGGATTCAACATATGCTCTTCAGCAAGATAGACATTTTCAACATTTATAACTTACCATTTAGAGCCACAGTAGAAATTGCAAATTTTTTTGGTTTGGTATGAAAGAATGTATATATGGTAACTAAATCTGTGGGTTAAACAGATAAAAGTATCCATAAAAAGTGCTAACAGATTATTTCACAGAACCAAATTCTATGCAAAGCTTGACTGGTATTCAAAACTGAAGCAAATGTTTTCCGGGTCTAGAAGTACGTGCTCCGTCTCACAGATAAGCTGCATCATCGGGGGAAAACCCTCACAAACCCCGACAGCCTCAGGAGTAAACACCCAACCAGTATGCTGGGGAACAGAGACATCCATGAGAAGAGCCAGGTAGCCCTGGAACCACTACTGTCCAACAGAAGACAGGCTATATGGAGAAGTGAGCCTGGGCTGGGGAGGGGAGGGCAAGAACTCACCTTTTCTTCAATAGGGCATTTTTCCTTGAGCCAGTGATTCAGGACTTCATCTTTGAACGCCCCTGTGTTACCCACTGTGCTTTGCTGAATTTGAGCGATGGTTGTGGCGTCCTTCACAATCTCGATCATTCCTACATGAAGAGACAGAATTCAGGAGAGGCTGATCCTGCTATAAGTCTTTGCTGAGCAGAGAATGGAATTTTTTTTTTTTTTTTTTAATTAGGCCAAAGATCTGTTTTCCAGTTCTGAGCTATTTCCTTATTGTCTGCATGCTTGCTTTTAGGGAAGATAATAACAGTAAGGTTCCAGAAATTATAAAGAATACTTTCTCAATATTCCTGACTAAGGAGAGGAAAGGGCTGCTTTGGGGGGAGTGACAAATAAAGCCATCTATGCACCAATCTTAGCCTTCCTTGCTCGGAGATTGGAACTAACTTTTCCTTTAAAGGTAACAAGGCCAAATGTTTTGTACCTTTTCTCATATCCGAACCTTGAATAAAAATAAGTCTGATTAAAACTAAAATGTTAAATGCCTATAAAAGTACCTGAGTGGAGTGTGTAATAGCTTCAGGAATGTGAATTCTGGAATTTAAAAAGAAGTGACAGTTCCTTCTGTTTAATTTTAAATGTTATTTGTGAGAGAAAAGCTGAATGTGCAAAGAGATGAGTTAAGAGGCAGAGAAGAGCCGGGGAGGGAGCAAGATTTTGGGGAGACTGTTCCTGCGTAAGGGCCAGGCCCAAGACAGGCGTCCCTGCATCGTCAACATGTCCTTATTGAACTGAGAGTCTCCTTCCAGCCTGGGAACATTTCCTCCTCTTGCCTATGACTATAACTTTCCAGTTAAAGACTGCTTTCCCTGAGGGAGTGATGTCCTTTTAAAGCCAGCGGAGTTCTGTGCCGCTCATCTCCTGATACAACTACAAACCTATTTTGTCACCAGTTGAGATGCAACCGTAAGGCAGAAGGCACAGGTCCAGAGATTCAGTCTCCCAAATGGACTCCATGATGCGCAGAATCTAGGAACCAAGGCACAGGCACTACTATTACACGTGGATGTTGGTCAATGCATTTTCCTTCTCTCTTAAAAAGCTAGTAATCTTATCTGATTGCATACAATATATGAGTAGATGCAAAACACATAAGCAATAATTTTCATTGGTCAGACTGATACTTAGAAGTTTCCTGTCATTGCAAATCTGTTAATTTCAGCCCCTGGGGTGTATATGTTGAAGAAAAGTATAAAGAGTTTTCACTTGTGGGAGGCTTTTTGCCAGGTTTCATTATCTATCTTTCAAAACACCCCACTTTGTTATGCATGTTTTCACACAATAACTGTAATGTCCTTATACATGTTTAATACTCTGATATCACAAGATCCAGGCTGCAACCAAGGCAATGAAATCCATAATGGTAATGGTGACACTAACCCCAAACATTAACTGGTTGCTCTTTTATGTGTGATTCTTGTAGTAACCTTGTATCGGGAATATAATTGCTATTTCCATTCAGTGGTACAGGAACAAAGTCTTGGAGAGTTTCAGTGCACGGTGGGCTCCAATAATAAAACAAAGTCTAAGGGCGGACTGTGTCTCAGAATTAAAGGATCAGCAGGGCGCTGTTTTGTGGCTTTGAAATGCTCATCTTTGAACAATCCAAAGGATTTTGCAGATTTATTTAAAACTAAATTGATCTTTAAAAATATTAAGGGATTTCTTTCTCTCTTTTTAAAAATATTTCTTGGACAGAAAGCAAAACAACAGTAAGGCAACCCATCCTGGAAGGGAACCTGAGTACCATGTTAGAAATAAGTCAAAAACAGAATCTTAAGATGAATTGACAATATGTTTTAAAATAGGCTGCCCTTAACTTAGTACACTTCATTATCTAAATAAACTGTGTTAGGTTTTAGACACCCTCATCTCCTTCTTTGGTGAGTCACTAAAAGCTGGATAGAAAAGACTTACAGACTTGTGATGCTGTCTGCACAGAAATGTCAAAAAGCCTGACATGGACAGTGTTGGTACCTCGCCGCTCACCTCCTCACCATTCGCCTTTTCCTCCCCATTCACCTGCATGATCACCTGCCTTCTGGTCTTTTTTTGCATCAGATCATTACATGAGTTTGAGTATGAATACTAAAGGATATGTATTTAGGGAGAATGCCTACTGGTATGTTGATATGTCTGTGAACAGGAATAAACTGGGTACTGTAGACAAATAATCTCATATTTGTCTGTGCTTCCATGCATAGAATGGAGTGTTTAAAAAGAGGCTAGGAGAGGCAAGTGTATATGTCTACTAGGAAATGTTGAATACCCATTTTGAAAGGACAGAGAGAACTAAGGCACTA
Organism: Mus pahari; assembly: GCF_900095145.1. Taxonomy (NCBI): domain Eukaryota; kingdom Metazoa; phylum Chordata; class Mammalia; order Rodentia; family Muridae; genus Mus; species Mus pahari. The sequence goes on from NC_034596.1 coordinate 30,750,903, forward strand.
GTTAAACTTATCTGTTAGGTACCTTTTGATTGCTGTTTATCATATGGAAAATGAAACAAAACAAAACCCACAGAAGGCAGGTGTGTTTTAGACCAGCACAGCACTCTTTCATCAGATAACTGCATAACCCCACTCCCTTCGCATTAACCTGCCTGCAAGATCAACATGTCTTGGCGTAGATCATCACCATGTTTAAAGATGATTCCAATGGTTTCGTTGGATAGGACTGTGGGATCAGCACACTTAAACTCAAGCCACAGGGGCTTCTTCTTGGAGGCCATCACTTTGCATTTCTCGATCTGTAAGGAAGTGGTCGCACCATCACATACACTGAACACACATGGAGGAGACACAGAGTCTCGTAGAGCATTGCTAAACACAGGGGCCATGAACTGGCTGGAGAATGATTTTCAATATTTGGATAAAATTATAGAAGGCATTCTCACCCAAACTGGAAATGCTGTCTATGGGTGAGAGAAATCCATAAGCCTTGAAACAATGGCTCTCAGATTCTAAGTTTAACTCTTTAAGTTTCTGTGAAGGGCCTGTGGGGTGCAGCAGGCACCATTTTAATTACCCTACTCCATGGGCCTCGGTATGCCCACTAAAAGTGCATTGTCCAGAGCACTTTCTACCATCTGTTTATGCATTCCCTTTCTCAGATTTAATTTGAAAAAATGAGGTCTAGAGCTTCCACAGTGTCTGAAATGTTATCACTCCAGAACCCAATGTAGGCCAAATCTAACTCAGGGAAATTTAACAGAAATAAATGGAAAATCTGCCACCTGAGCAAGGACTTTCAGCCCCAGCCCCTCACATCTAAGAGAGCACTTCACAGTGACAGCTGTCATAAGAATAAGCCAAACCTTTCATGGGTTTTAGACAAAAGTGAATGGACTATGAATCACAAATATAACGTAGAGATGGAGAGAAGACTCAGCATGCTGTTGGAGGTTGTTTCTTGCTTAAAGCATGGAAAAAAGGCATCCATGCTGAGCTTAGGGTCCAGCAATCTAGAGTACACCAGACGTCTTGGAAAGGAAGGCCAGATGAGAACAACAGAAAATAATAACAGTCGAACAATTTCCAAATGTGGTAGAACAGATACCCACAAGCCCAAAGAGCAACTTAACCTGGCACCTTATATAAGAAACCGTGCCAACACACACTGTAATCAAACCACTGAAAAAACAGGGAGGGAAGAGGTTGGAAAAGACATAGGGGGAAAATGATGTATTATAAATAGAGCATCAAAGACAAAGCCAGAGTGTTATCATCAGGACATAGGCAAGGCAGAAGAAATGGTACTGCAAGAGAAAAACAGTAAGCCAGGATTCCCTGTCTAGTGAAAATATTGCTAAAAATTAAATGCATAGTAAAATATTTCAGCTAAGTAAATTTTGAAAGAATATATTGCCACCAGCTTGCAGGATAACATGTTAAAGATCAAAAGTACCCATATCCAGCACAATAATATGTGGGCAAACATTTAAAATGGCTTCATCTATCTAGGATAAATACATTTTTGTTTAAAACAAAAATAATATATGGTGGGTTTATAATACATGCAGAAGAGGTGCATTAATGGAAGTATACCTCTGTATGATTCTAACATGTATACAAAGTGGTCTCTTACACTATATGGTACTGGCATGCACACAGACACTTAAATCAACAGAGGGGTCAGAGATGAGGCATAGATGCACCTACGGTATGGACAGCTGATATTAACATAAAGAATTTCTGTTGTATTTTTAGAAGAATGTTCAGTGCTTTGATTTTTGCTGGTGGCTGTATAGAAGCATTTATCTGTGAAAACTCACAGAACTTCACTTATGGACAACTGTTTGTGTAAAGAATACATCAATCAATTGATTTAAAACACAATGGAAGGGCAATTACCCTTCCATTGGTGTGTCGTATTGGGTGTTGGGATGTCTGGTGCTAGTGACGAAAGGGCAACTAGAGTGAAGCACATCAGGAGATGCTCTTGATTCTTGTGTCTACCATTGTAGATGAAGATCCATTGTAAAGGACCTGGCTCTATAAAGCATGATAGACATTTGCAGGACATAAGGAACATCCAGAGAAATCCCACCGATACCTACCACCAGAGTACCGGCTTTTAGTCCAGGATCATAGGGAACTCTAAAGCTCTCGGGGAGACTGGAATTCTGCAGGCTTTCAAGCTTTTGCTTAAGCTGTGAAATAACTGCAATCATCAAAAGCATACAGGAGTTAAGTGAGCACAAGACATTATCAGTACTGTCGACGATATCGGCACTTCCTGGTGTCACATTCCCTTCAAAGTCCATGTATATGATTTGGGAAATTAGTAGTAGGAAAAGGGATATAGAGCTCTGCCTTTGGGGATCTAACCATTCCAAGTAGGCAAAATAAGTCAGAATCACTGTGAACAACTTAAGTATAAATGTCCCTTCGCAGGCAGAGGGCATATATGAACACATGAGTAAAAACCTCTAGTCAAGAGAGTGTGTCGAGAGTGAACCTAAGGAATTGGTGCCGCCATTGTCTTTCCAGCCTGTGAGATTTTCAACGGCCCTCTGGGTTGTGGAGCAGACATTTGAACACTCTCTTAACTAGAGCTGGGTTAGAGTTCTGCAAATTCTCAAAGGAGGAAGTTAGGGTGTGTACAAAAGATGTGGCAACTTCGAAATTCTCAAGGCAAAACACAGAGTACAGATTACTGGCTGGATAACAGTCAGAGGCCAGCCAAAACGTAAGATTGTTATTGCTACCGTTAGTAGCTTTGGGGGTAGCATACTCAATGAACTAGAAAATGATCAAAAAGGAAGGTTAGAAATGTAAAATATTCAAAAGCTTAAACCAGTGGGCAGGGATGTTAGTGCCTGTTTTAAGCTGGCATGCTCGGAATAGGTTTGTAAAGTTAGTAAAAGATACTTTCTAGGTTCAAGCTTCATACACTTTATTGTGTCAAAAAGATGTGTCACTGGTATCAACCCAAACCTTATAAGAGTGGTTAATTTTCCTAGAGCAGAAGAGACAAGAGGTTGGGAATGACTCCAGAGAGGAGGTGCACACACATACACACACACCCATGTATACGAATGTGAAAGTGACATACATTTATCTATGTGTATTATTCTGAGATGCAAATGTATGTATATGATGAATTTTTAAAATAAACCTAACCTCTTAATATTACCTTCAAATTCTGACTATTTGAAATCAGCATGAAAGTATTAAAAGATGAGGAAAAGGAGATTTGGAAAAAGGAGTTCCACACACTTCTTGTGTGTGGAACTGTTATTGAAAATTATGTCTTCTGTTCACACATAGTTCTTCAATTTCTCCAAGTTTCACATGCACAACTTCACTCATAAGAATATATACATTTATGGTCATAAAACTCATGTCTTACAGAAGGAGAGCTTTATGTCTATTTAGCTCATTGAAGACAAGAGACCAAAATGTTTTCTTGGTCACCTTTTGCAAAACACTACTTGGATTCTGGAAAGAAGATTCAAAAACAATTATGACATTTGGAAGGAGAACTGAGAAAATGCAGCCACTGTACCTTGGGAACTGACGTCATACTTCTCAGCCGAGAGCGATTTAATATCAATGGTGACTTTCTGTAACGTCTCAATCACGTGGACCTGCTCTGTGAAGTCCTGCAACATGGCTGTGCCACAACCTCGCAGGTATGCCTCCAGGATCACAGCGAACCTCTGCTGATAGTGTCTGGACTGAGCTATCTCGCTTCGCAGGAACCAGAACAAGAAGTGACCGATTCTTTTGTTCTGAGATGGGTGCAAGATGGTGGAGATCATGGTGACTAATGCTGTAGGTTTATCGGGCAATTCCTGGTAGCCTAAATGGTTAGACTGTTATCAAAGTGGAAGTACTTACTCTCAAGCCACGCTTCAGCAGGAATCTGGCCAGCGCACTGTCGTGGTATGGTTCAAATTTCACAGCCTAGAGGAAGAGCGCATTGACATTTGAAGGACTATACTCTGTGGAGGTCAGTCAGGAGAAAGGAAATGGGGGAAACCCACGGTTCTGCTTCAGTGGGTCTTTCCCGCTAAAGTGGTGAGAATCTCCCCAGCCACTCAAATCCAGTTCCCTGTTTAGCAGACACTGGGGACAGGAGGAGGAGGCACTCGCTTAGCATCCTATAATAGGCGAGGACCAAGCTGGGGCTGGAGGCCAGAACTTGTGATGCACAGTGCTGTGATCTGGGTCATGGCAGAGCTGAAGCTGCGAAGGCTTTTCCTCTGAGTTAGAAGGGCTTGGGTTCATGGAAGGGGAGAGGGGAGAGGTGGATATGACTATAATAATTCTTTAAAGTGAGAGGTAAGGGTGGTTGGTACAAAGCAAATGGACCATGGAAATACAGCATTTATCAGTAGATGCAAACGGGTCAAGTGTGAAGATCCTAAAACCCCGTAGCCTCCCTTTTGAGCAGCTCCCATCTGCTTACTGTAGGTAAACAGCCGCCCCCACCCTGCCACACTGAGGTATGGAGCGCTGTGTCAGACTATCCCCGATTTTCTACGCTTCTCTAGGCAGAGCTTGATCTTCATTGCTAGTGTTTGATCATGTTCGCAGTGTTGGTTCTGGGTTGGGTGTTGACTTCAGTGAAATGGCAGCTCTGTTTTGAAGAAAGCCAATAAAATGGGAGAAATAAACTAAATCTTGGTGGGTCCCAGGATATTTTTCATATTTTACTTTTCAATAAGCTTGAAATAGCTAATAGTTTTGAACGTGACAAACATTATTTAATTATCAATGCACATATTAAGCTAGAAGGTAGGTAGTCTATGTGGATCTAATATTAAGCTAGAAGATAGGTAATGTATATAAGTCTAATCTGAACAGTTCCTTTATAAGTAGAAATGATCTTTTCCTCCAAAGTACAGAAGACATTTCCACTGTAGCCCATATTATGGGGCCTGAAGTCTTTTTGTTATGGTCATAGTTCTTCACACTCTGGGTTTCTAATTTGATCTGATCAGTACTGACCTTAATGTTTCAATGTTAGCCCTCCTTCCAAAAGTGCTTCTTTTGGGTGTGGTCAAGTAAGTGCCATAGAACTGCATCTCAGCCGAGTTCTGAGAATGCGGTTACTCAGTCAACAGAGCTCACTTTAAATGGGTTTTAGGTTTCTAATCTGATAGCTGGTCTTTCTTCATGTTTCACTTCTACAACAATGATGCAGATCGCAACTGAGAGACCATTTTAGCCAGCAGTGAGTCATTTAGTTGGAGCAGAAAATGTTTCAAATTGCTGCACAAATGAATATCACTCTTTTCATATAAGCCATCACATCCAAAGTTAATAAGACTGATTGACCTCTTTCACCTAAAATATTTCTAAGAAAAAACATTATTTATCTTTGAATTCTGCAATTTTCTTTGGAAAATGACAAGGAAAAATTTATTAGACCAAGCGTTGCCTACTCTGAACTTTCCCTAGATGCTTTAATCACAATTAAGTGTCACCTGATCCCGTATTTGCTCTTTGGTTTTCCCAGAAGCCTTTGTCATAATTTCATAATTTGATATTAAACACATGGTGTGTATTTGTGTGTGCTGCCGCAAATCTGAAGGTTTTTCTTCTTACTGAAGACATTGTTGAACTAAGGGCTGAGCAATCTGTTGTACAATAACCATTTCCCCCCACCCCACACCCACATCTTACTTTCTATTCCCATGTCAAGCAACACAATGTAAGATGGGAATTACTAAAGAGAGCAGAATTATCGCTCTTTAACAACCCAGCTAAATCTCAGGCATATGGCTCCCTGTCCCCACAGAACCCCAGAGAGCATCATGGGGAGTGAGTGAAACTAGTTTCCTGCCTGTTTAAAGAGGGCAGCTACCAAGATCCTACTCAGCACAACTCTTTGGCAAAATAGCAATAGCTTGTGCTCCCCAGGGCCTGTGACCTCCCCGGCCATGGGCTTTTGACCAGATTGCAGTACCAAGCATGACATTTCCCTCTGTGAAGTCGGCCTGAAAGCCATCATGAACTCAGAGTAACTATGGTCACTTGCACAGGATCGACCCAGTCAAAGTTCTGCCATAGTTGGGGTAGATAGATGGTGTCTAGGCCCTACCTCTTATTGAGGAGCAGTGGAAAGTTGCTAGGACAAAAACAAAAACAAAAAACAAAAAAAACATTATTCTTTTTGGAAGATGTGGCTACTAGTAGGATTTCTCTGCTCTCATGGAAGGTTCTACACCCATGAACATGTGGAGAGTGCTAGTTGGACTTAGCAGTTATTATGGGGAAATGGCATTAACTTGAGAGGGAGACATATTAATAAGGACAGGAAGAGAATCTGAAGTGGAAATAGGAGGTATATATGATCATGTTTCAGTGTATACCTATATACAATACTCAAGAATAAAGACAAGTATTTAAAAGATTCTACCCAGATACAACATGTTGTTCTACAAAGTTTTAAAATATCTCTAGCCTGTATGATCCTGATGCTTAATTCCTGCAAGATATTTGAGGCTGTAAGAAGGACAAAGCCTGAATCAGTCAGCCCTTTAATTTTAGCCCATGGCCCTTTAAAATAAAATATGTGGCCCTGGACACAGAGCTTAGTGTCCTTGTATCTCAATTTCCATATTTATAAAATGCAAATCCAAACCTAATTTGACCACCGTCGTAGTTAATAGTGGAATCAAATGACACAATACACAATAGTACATGAAAATCATGAGCCTCGGCCCAAGGAAGTTTGCAACTAGTTCAATTTATCATGAACTATGTAATTTCCACTGGGACAATTCTCCTAAAACGTGAAGGGCAGCACTGGTGTCTTTCAAACGCTCACTGCCAAACCCTCAAAGACAGTTAAAAAAAATGTCAATGGAAGCATTTACTACTTTTTTTTGACGTGGCTTCATCAGCACTAGACTGACTGATCATGAAACTGAACAAAGGGTATGGGATGACTACTGAAAGGGGTGCCTGTGTACATGCAAATGAGCTCTCCGAGAGAGCAGTTCCGGCGAAGCACCAGCCCCTACCTGCACCAGCTGGAGAAGGTAATGTAAAACGTCATCATCCTCTAAGCTCTCCAGTTTCTGAACCGCAATGGCCCGAACGTTCTCGTCTGAAAAGTTACAGTCTAGGAGCTGCATGGTTAAGCCAACGTCCAAAGCACTTTGATCCCAGATCTCCCTTCTGGCTAACAGCTGGTACGTTTTGGCTACAATTTCTTGCTGCCCCCATTTCACTGAGCTGAACAGCTTAGGGTAAGCCTTCGGATGCTTCAGGCTTTCATATCGAAAATGCCAGAGCAATTCTTTGTCCTCTGCTGTGAGGGGGTTAAGTGGATCCGTGGCTATGATTGCCTCCAATTGCTTTCGGAGCTGATTGGGCATTTCAGCTCGAACCCTGTCTCCCTCTGGGTCAGGGGTGGGCCGGTGCTTAGGCAAGGCTATGGGGTGACAGTAGTTATCCAGCAGGATGGAAATGGACATTGAGTTCTCTTTGTCAGGATTGGTTGCGGATGTGAGCTTGTCAGCATTGAAGCTGCCCTGCTCCTCTGCCTTGCCAGATATCTGCCACATGTGGAGCACGTAGTCCCCGTGGCGGAGGAGGAAACGGTGGTCTATTAACAGCAAGTTCACGTAATAGAGAAGCTGGGCTTTGCCCTTGGACTCGCAGCCTGGCGTCTCTGCAGAAGCCTTGCTGGACAGTGATGGGGTTTTGCAGCAGTAGATCTGTAGGTTCAGTAGGGCCCCTTTGGGCAAATCTTTGATTTTGATGCCAAACTCCAGCCACACATTCCAGAGTACCTCTTCTGTGAAGGGCTTAGGGCTGGTTCTCCTTTGGCAGAGGACTTGCTGCCCGTGCTGGATGTTTGCTTCCACAAACACGGTGAGGTCCGTGTTCCGAGGCAGGACAGGGATATCAATGCCTCTGATCTTGACCCTGAACTTTCGGTCGCAGTCCCACAAAGACACCGTGAACACACTCTCGTGGTCCTTGCCGTGGATGGTCAGCTGCTCATGGTAGCCGGTGACTCCAGTGCAGTCATCCACCAGCGGCCATTCTTCCTTCCTCACCTCATCAAGGGCTGGGTCTGGAGGCGTGTCGAGCACCAGGTGTATTTCGTCTCCGTTCTTGAGGCACTGCCTCACCCACTGGAAATTTTTGAGGGGCGTTTCACCCACCAGGTACTCATCGCGGCCACAGACCCGCAACACAAAATCCTGCTCACTTTGACTTTCTGGGATATTCATCAGGGACTTCTTCTTGGCCATCTTGGTGAAGAAGCTCTGGAGGATGGTGCCAGGAGTATCCTCTGCGGAGACCTTAATGGTTTGACTGGTGGTACCGCGGTGGATGATGATGAAGATGCAGTTGTTGGCAATCTTCTTTAACAGGTAGTCTGGGAGAGGTTTGGACGTCACCCAAGGGTGCATGGCATAGAGTTTGGCATCCCGGCCAGCCACTTCAGCCATGCGGGGTGTAACCAGACGGCGGCGAGTGAACTCTAGCTCATCATCGTGCACATTGCTGATGTCAGTGACGTCATAGCCAATCAGGGAGGTGAGCTGCTTTTGGAAAGCCAAGGTCTCCTCGGAAGGTACATGTCGCTGGACCACGTGGATCTGGCCAGGGCTCTTGTGCATCAACTTCCAGTAACGCAGGCAGTCTAGGGTCTGCACCACCTGGTACCTGTCATAGATCTCATACCATTGTCCCTTCTTCTGGTAGAGCAGGAGGAATTGGTCCGGGCCCAATCGGTGATAGAATTCCGCAGCCACACTGGTCTCCAGTGCGCGCAGCCACACCTGAGCTTTCATCTGCTCCACATTGCCATGGCCAGCCACATGCAGCAGCGCTGTTTCTGGAGTCTTGCTGATGCGCTGGCTGGTGGGCAGTACGAACTCAATGGGGATGAGTTCCATGGAAGATAGGCTGCCTGCTGCGCTGCGAGGCTTCATCCTCCGGCGCCGGCGGAGGTTGTCCTCTCTTAGAACCACCGGTTGTTCATAGTTCTCCAGCTCCATGCCCTATGTGACCTGGGAGTGGAGAAACAGAGCTTTGTCAAGAGACACTGTTTCCCTGCACATTCCTGTACAATGGCAGAGAGAAGGTGTGGCGGGTTGATGTGAGCACAAGGTCTGAAGGGACCAAGAAAGATGGAGGCAGCACTGACTAACAGCGTTGGTCAGGACATGAATCTCTGCCAGTCACTTACTGTTTGAGTTATGTGGCCTACGTAATCTCTGAGCCTGATTCCTATCTGTCAAATTGATTATTTACACCTAGAAGATGGAGGTAAAAGTTAAATAAGGCAGTGCACCTTTTTAAAAAACATGCTGACAGAGTTTCTTTAGTTTTGCGAGTGTGTGTGTGTGTATATGATGTTTTAATTTAATGCACTATGAGGCTGGAGAGATGGCTCAGTGGATAAAAGTGCTTCCTGTACAAGCATGAGGTCAGAGTTCATATCCTACCTCCCACATAAGCATTACCATTGTTCCCATGGACCTGTAACCTCCAGGGGTGGGTCTCTCTCTTTCTGTCTCTATCTCTTTCTCTCTTTCTCTCTTTCTCTCTGTCTCTCTGTCTCTCTCTGTCTCTGCCTCTCTGTCTCTCTGTCTCTGTCTCTGTCTCTGTCTCTGTCTCTGTCTCTCTCTCTCTCTCTCTCTCTCTCTNTNTCTCTNTGTGTGTGTGTGTGTGTGTGTGTTGGGAGGAGAGCAGAGATGAGAGGACTTACTGGGGCTTGCTGTCTGTCTACCAGCCTAGCTCCAGGTTCAGTGAGAGACCCAGTCTGAAAGGAATAAGGTGGAGAGAGTCTCCTCTGTCCTCCGCTGGGGTACTTGCACACCTGCACACACGCTTGCTCACACCACACACATTACATACTACCCTCACACGTGCACAAAAATATGTAAAACCCTCATTGAGCACAGTGTCTGACATTTACTGGCTCAAAACAGCAACTGTTTGCAAGTATCCTGAAACACACAGATGCCTAAGACAGTACAGTGGAGGACAAAGGCTGAGTCCCTAAGGTGCAGCGTGAGACCCTGAACATCACTTTGAGAACAAGCCAATGCCGATGCATTTCCTCTGTCCCGTCTCACACTTCTCTCACCCAGACACCCAGTCCTGCTTCATCTTCTCTGTTTTCAAACTGTCTGAAGCCGGTCTCCCCAGTCAACTTCCTGTCTTCTTTCTTTTCATTTTTTTCTTTCTATATAAGAAAGCTAGTCATTTCATTCATAAAACTCAAGGGTAGGGAAACTGGTGAAGGTTGTAACCAAAGCCGTTTGGAGACACATACCACTTTGGTCATGGAATGTGGAGCATTCCAGCTATCACTGCTATATTAGGGCAGGGGGAGGTGCCAACATACTTGGATTTTCCCAATATGAACTTTTAGGTAATTTTAACTAAGCCAGTTAGTTTGGCCTGCCTCTGCTTTAGAGGGGACACAGTAGAAGACATGATTCCTGCCCTCCCATGATCCGAAACAATAATTCAGTTTCCTTATGTACTAATATTTTCATCTCCATAGCAGGAATTTACAAATTTGTTCCCATCATATTACCCATATCTGAATATTTTCCCTCTACAAAGTATTTAGGCGTAACTATGAAACCCATCAAATAATGACTGAAATGCTCAGAGTACCAAAACAAAATAATCCATAAAAATGATTCATAAAATATGATTCATAAAAAATTTGATTTTAATATTTAGCATTGCTACATTGGTACTACATTATATTCTAAACCACATTCAAATATTGAAACAAAATATTTCAGAAAATATCATTTACTCTCTAACTGATGTTAATGAGTTCCATAATTAGTTATTTCCTGAAGAACAGTGGAGTGTTAATTATATACCCAAAAGGAGATCTTGATTAAAAGCTATAAAAGACAAGTTACATTGGATCTCAACTTATGTACAATCCTTGGGTTAAGCTATTTTAAAAGTCAATTCTCCCTCCTTTTAAAATATAATGAAGCTATACTTAGTAAATAAATGAAACCAACTGTCCCAAACAACTGTTGCTTGGTAGCTTAAAGCATTCACTTTGGTCTTTTGGTACATTATAGAATAACCAAAAAAGAAAAGAACCATAAGCTATTTTTATACTGACATGAACTTAAAATAAAACATGTCCAAATTTAAGCATACAAATATAACTCAGTTATCTGCCCCAGTGATAGCAGGAGCTCACGCTATAGCACGATACAAAGTACAGAAGAGAAAAGGCCGACCAAATACTCACTGGGTCTCCTCATGGCTGGGACTAAGTAGCTTTGTCCTCTTACAAAAACACTGTCTGGACAGAATTCCCAAGCATGCACTTGGTAGACTCTGAAGCCTGCCCGTCACCGGCTCTGTGGCCGCCCCTTTCCGCACAAACAAAACCAGAAAGAACTAATGCACCTGCAAGCCCTTGCTGGACGGAACTTTGTGGATGTACACAGTCTAAGCGCGGTGAGCCAAGGAAACTCAGACGCCCGGGGGTTGGCTCAGCTTGAACCGGCAATGGACCCAGACAAAAATATTCTAGCTGAGAAGGAAGTGCTACTGTTCCAAGTCACACCAAGCAAAGGGCAGTCAACAGAAAGCAGTCGTACCTGAGACAGCCCGGAGGTGATGCTGAAGAAGGATCATTTGTTTACTTGTAGGAAAACAAAAACGAATTCAGACCTACTCGGGGCACCTCTCCACTCTTCCTCTTTTCTGGGGCTCCCTTCATATCCAGATGCAGAGGAAGTGTTGCAGTTACCAGGAAGGAAGTTTTAACCAAGTTGATTATACATGTGATTGCTCATTTTAAAAGTCTCAGAAATGCATTTCCTGCTGAAGCACACACGGAGCTGAGCGGAACAGAGGACGGTGTTTGCCTTACTATTTCTCTCACTCTTTGAATTAACTTTTCAAAGATTGTGAGAGATTCAGACAAACCGAAAATATAACCAAGACATAAACAAATGAAGCGTGTGTGTGTGTGTGTGTGTGTGTGTAGCTAGCAGTAAGTAGAAGAGAGGGCTGCACAGCCACAGTATTGGATAGCTTGTTAAGAGCTAAGTGAAACCTATTTCCCTCTGAGAATTCGAATAAGCCCTGGTGTGTGTGTGTGTGTGTGTGTGTGTGTGTGTGTGTGTGTGTGCTATAACTGTGGACTGTTGGGCTCAATCTGGATGTTTGCAAGAGCAAAGCCTGTGAACTCACTTCCTTAGATTGGTGAGACCTCCCCCTGCCTCCCGTCTAGACCATTCAGGTCTCAAAATATCACAAACTGAAAGCCCTGTAGCATGCAGTGCTTGTGCCTGCTGCTGTTATGCTGTGTGTGTGTGTGTGTGTGTGTGTGTGTGTGTGTGTGCTGGTGCGTGTTGAGGGTGGGCTCACTGTGAATGCTAATTAATCAGACAAAGCAGAAGGAGATTGCTTTCCTGGGGACATTAGGGAGCTAAAAACTGTCAGCACCAGGCAGGTAATCACTGAGAGATGGCTTCCTGTTCCCACAGGCTTGGAGAACACGGAGGAGACAGGTTCTGAATTCTTTTTAAAGCAGTCCTATATTTTCCAAGTAACTTCAATTCCTTCTACATCCCTAAGCAGAGCCAAACGTCCCCTGTTTCAGGGGGTCTCTGTACCAGGGCTTATTCCTCCCCCCCCACTAGGCTGTCAAGGATATGCAGCTGGAACATCAAGAAGGACAGAGGGGCCTCACACATCCCTCAGAAGCACAGGTTTATGAGTTTCTTTGAGCTTCTTGGATATCAAGATAGAGTCACTGATCTGTTCTGCTTCCCCTCACGCAGTCCTTGTGATGGTTCGTACAGATTGTAAACTTGACAGGATCTAGAATCTAAGAGACAAACCTCTGTGCATCCCTGTAAGCCTGCTTCTAGACTGGCTTAGGTGAAGTATGTAAAGGTCCACTCCAAACATGGGGGAAACCATCCATGAGCTGCAGTTCTGGATGGGAGAAAGCCAGCGAGCACCAGGCGCTGTTCATCTGCTTCCCGATGGCAGATGCGATGTTAGCAGCTGCTCTATGATCCTGCTGCCATGTCTTTCCTGCCATGATGCACTGTACCCTCAAACTGGGAGCCAAAATAACCCCCGTTCTGCCTTAAATTGCTTCTGTTGGGTGTTTTGTCACAGCAACAAGGAAAACAATACATGTCCTTTGGGTCTTAGCTTCTAAAATAGTGGTCTAAGAGTTAATAGCAGTGGGCAAGTCTTGATTCAAAGGCTGCTGCCTTCCAGATATGCAGAGGGGTATCTCAGCTTCCCAAAGCGTATTTCTATGTAAGCATACTTCCTTGAGAGGTTGGTATCTTTACAAGTCTCAGGGTAGTCTGAATTGTTCAGGGGGGAAGACTTGCCAAGCTATGCTTCACCCAGAGCGTGTGGGGGCCCTGACAGCAGGTGAAGTGAGGAGGGTTAACGCTGACCTGAGGGGACCGTGAGCTGACTAATTCTCAGCTTTCTGGGTTTTACACACACATGCACATGCACACTTTCAGAAATGCAAGACTCAGGCACTTGGGTCCTTTTTCTTCTGAAAGGACTATTCAGCTAAGTTCACTCATGCGAAAAAATGTCAATTCTCTGACTAAACTTTCAAATACTTCAGGCTTACTGGTGGTTTGAGATTAAATGTACCATGATCTCCTTCAATTCCTCATACAGCCACTAAAACTTACTATCTGTAGTGAATATTGTTAGGCAGAAGTAATGAGACATGCCCTGTGCCTCTTTTCTCTGTGGGTACTTCTCCACACGGAACCTCATTTTCCTAATAAGGAAATTTTATCCACAGAATTTTGGGCTCAGCCGATCTCCAGGCTATCTCACTTATGTTAGTGGTAGCGTGCTGCTGCTCTGTCCATTCTGAGAGTCTCATGCATCCAGCAGTATATTCTAAGTAGAGCAATCAGGCTATCATAGGAATGACAAGATGGAATCGATTCAAAGCAGAAGACACAGTAGGCAGTGCTCATTGAGAAACAGATTAAGAAATCAGTTGTTCCATCTTAGGGAGGCTCTTTGCATTTGGTCTCTGAGATTATCCACAGTGTTGTTGGTAAACAGAACATCATGCATAGGCATTTTCTTTTTCATCATGCAGAAGAGAAGGATATGTGCAATGTCACTAGGACAGTAGTCCAACCATCATGGCACCATAAAGGCACTGACTTTTGTGCTATACATGTTTATTCTTGTTCATTTGGGGGGTCTAATATATGCCAATTCGCCTGTCTTAGCTTTCTAATCTGCTCAAACTGTCACAAACCCCCCATTTTAGAAAGTTGTTAGAAATCTTTTATTTTCAACTGAACAAAACTACTAGCCATATTATATACATAAGTAATGTCTTACACATTTTGAGTGTGCTATCGGCCATGTGATTCTTGGGGTCATTGTGTAGAGAGAGAGAAAACATCATGGCACCTTGTGTTTTGTGTTCAGTGAGGAACAGTTTTTCCAGAAGCCTCCTTTGTTCCCTCATATCTCTGGTGAGAGTTTTGGCAAGTGCACATCCTTACTGCAGCCAATCAACGGGAAGTGTGGAGAATTATTAAAATGGCTTGAGTTAATCAGGAGTTGTCCCCTGAGTGACCAGCTGTCCAAATCGTTAGAATATATGACAATAACTGCTGGAGAAGCAGACTATAATCCTGGCACATGGGCTGAGGGGAGCTACTTCAAATCCCAACAACAGCAGCAGCAATGACAAAAATCTCAGTGGAGAGCAATTATTGTCACCCAAACCCCAGAGATCTGCAGTAGCCAAGGTGTGCCTTCCGAACACCAGTCACACTTAACTTTCCATCATTACTAGCAGAAACTGACCATGGGGTAGACTGTCCTTTGGTTCCTTGTTCAGCTCACTTTTCCCACAACAGCTTAAAGAGCACCCCAGAAGTAATTGTTTTGTAAGAGGATTTTTAAAAATCCAAATTCCTTAACATGAGCCATTAGACTCTATGATTTATCTTTAGCCCTTTGCCTCATCTTCAAAATCACCTCTACAACTAAAGGAAACTGGTCTCTGCTTTCTACTTGCTGGGCTCAGCCACATACCACCTGTGTGTGCAAACTCTGTCCCCCCCCTTCCCTCCCCCTTCTCCCCACCCCAGGTCCTCTAATGCCCCTAGCCATTTGTCATGCTCAGGTTGGGTGACCTCTCTGGGAGGGCTCTCTGGTTCGGCAAAACACACTGTTAAAGAATATCTTCCTCACTGGTCATCAACACAGTCACAGTGATGCCAATACCACAAGAGAAAACCCTTCAGACTGGACATGTCCTGCACAGTTCTGAGCACTTTACATGGCCATTCATGGAACCCTTGCACCACCCCAAGGGCAGCAGTGCTACTGTGGTTTCATTTATGATGAAAACCAGGCACAGAGAGGTCAAGTGGCCACTCCAGGCTCTGCAGTGGATCAATGGCACTCACCCTACTGATTTCCCATGAGGAGCCATCTCCTTACTCCCTGACATCTACTGACATCCTCCCATCCCCACCAGATCCTTGAGCACTTTATGAGAAATGACTCCTGTGCTCATTGCTGTTTCCCAGGGCTTGATACAAAGCAAGCAAGGACATGGATAGATATTGGCAGAATGAGTAGTTTGTATTCCCGGAAGGTCACCAGACCTTACTTACTTACGAGACTGTTGAGGGATAGTGAAGGATATCTCCATATCTTTCAGACCAATCAAAATCCACATAGTTACTCCTTTCCTTCCAACTAGCTGACCTGTGCCCCAGTATGTACCCTCTTTCCAGGGTCAGACCATGGAACTCAGGAAGAGAGTGTGGAATTAGGAGGTAACATAGTTGGACTAAAACTCTGAGGAGCCACAAGCCCTTCAGAGCCTTTCCGTTGATCCCGTCTGATAACGTTTAATGCCGTTCTCTTGTTATTATTGACTGAGTTTAAAGACCCCAAACGGCAGCTCTCATATCCTGTGGGCAAGAGCTACTTCTTCTTGTAAAGGCTTCCCCACAGACTCCCCTGGGACCTTGTCTTCATGATTGTCTGCAGCATGCTAAGGGTTTTACTGTCTGCTTACATGCCTTTCTAACCCACTTCCTGTCTCTCCTTCTCATACATTCCCCCAACAGACAAAACTGCGGGAAGGGGCTATAGTTTCCAAATCCACTATGGGTTCTTCAAGAGTGGTTCCCCACCCCTCCCCCATATTCATTGTCATTGGCAACAGGATGACAGGATGGAGCCTGCTCGCAGAACCCTGGTAGCATGGTAACAGCAGGTGCTCGTCTTTCCAAACCCCTGGCTCCTCAGCTTTGATTATAGCAGCAGTCACATCCCACTGGAAGGAAGCTAGCCGGATCCTCTCCAGGTTCAAAGAAGGGGCTCTAGAGAGTGGCCGAGGCTCAGGCTGAGGTGTGCAGAGTGGCGCTAGCTAGAGATGCCCTTTCCCGGTCGTGAGAAGATGGCAGCTCCCCTCATCCTTATTATTTCACAGCTTGTCTTGGCCTTCTGCAGCACAGTAGGCTGTGAGATCTACCCTGGAAGAGCCACTCATTGAGCAGTAGCTAAGGTCCAAGCAAGGCCCTCTCTGTACCTGCTTGCTATGTGCTGCACCTAGGAGGAGTCCTCCTCATGTCCAAGAACAGACAGACAAATATTCTTTGTCTATCAGATCAAAGAAAGCCGTGAAGATCAGGAAATACCGTGTGTGAGGGCATACGTGCGAGTGTGCAGGCATTGGCCTCCTGCAACTACAATCCCTCTTCTCTCTTTGAAGTGTCCTCTCTTCTCCTTTCTCCTCCCTTCTTGCATCTCTTCCCTTTCAATTCAAGTGGCATGTTCTGACTTGAAGGGGAAGGGTCCTATGGGCTTTTGATGGGATGCTGCTGTCACTGGGGATGAGTGAAGACTCATCTGACCACACTTACAATGGTCACTTTCTCTGAGTATTAGACACAAAGCCACCCCCCCTTTTTTTTTTCGATTCAGGGTTTCTCTGTATAGCCCTGGCTGTCCTGGAACTCACTTTGTAGACCAGGCTGGCCTCGAACTCAGAAATCCGCCTGCCTCTGCCTCCCGAGTGCTGGGATTAAAGGTGTGCGCCACCACGCCCGGCTCCACACAAAGCCCTTTTTACCAGGTCTTTTTACTAACAGTGGCCCAATCAGTAAGCCACTTCTAAACTTCTTTAAGCAACTGAGTACCCCCTATTCTTGCAGATTCCTGTATGAATCCTCTTTTAATTGGGGCAGTTCTTAGCCACTCTGACCTCTACACAGTTGCTCCATTTTTGTATTAGCTGTAGACCCATGGGGTCAGGAAAGGTATTATAAAAGGAACAGGATAACTTTGGGTGCTCATCTGGAGAGGAAGGAGGTCTTATTCAAGCAGATGCTGGAGAGCTCCACCCACGTATCCATTGACATGTGCATTCATTTCCATTTGTCCATGAATTCTTTTTAGTATTGCTTATTGAATACCTCTAATATGTTTGCAAGTTTTTGCAAAGATGTTGTGAGTCAGCTGGACAGAGAAATTCTAGTGTCATCACCACCCAGTATAGGACATGAGATGTGTCCTTGGAACCACCCAGGGAAAGGGCTGGGGATGCAGAGCAGGGCACTGTGGATTTCTGTCAACCCATCCTGAAGGGAATCCTCTAGGGCAGCAAAGAAAGCAGGTGGAATGTGAGAGGTGGAGGAGGTGGGAAAGAACATTCTGGCAGAGTGAATCATGAAAGACAGCCAGTTCCTGAAAGAAAAAAATTCACATAAGAAATCCACAATCTAAGGGAAGGTAAAAGAGGGTGGACTATAGACAAATCACCAGTTTTTTTTTTAATCATTATGTTTTCAATTATGTGTCTATGTGTGTCTATGTGCACGTGGGTGAAGCTGCCTGTGAAAGCCAGAAGAGGGTGTCAGATGGATGTGTCAAACATCCATCTATAACTGGAGTTACAGGTTGCCATTTAGGTTCTCTAGAACACTATATGCCCTTGGCCACTGAGCTACCACTCCAGTCGAGGTCACCAGTTCTTGACAAAGCCTGGCAAGACCTGTGGCCTTCACATTCCAGGACACAGGGGTTCACAGAACTCCCAGACTGGCTCATGTTTAACACATCTACGAGTGAAGAATGATGAATTCAAGCATGTGGAGCTACTAGAATCTTGGGTTGTCTTGAAACTGCAGTCTAACTTAACATGTGACATGATAGGTTGTTTCTTCTTGAAGAACTAGGCCGGCAAGGTTGGGATCAACTTTTATAAGGCTATTCTTCCTTTAAAGAGATGTAAAGCGGTTTTGGTGGAGGTTTGTTAAAATTGGCATTAATGGATACGAAAAAATGATTATTCATTACATACAACACCTCGTTTCAAAGACATCAGAAAGTGCTATAAATATCTTTATTATTTGATATTTGCAGCATGGAAACAAACATTTTATGTGGCATTTAAGGCATATGTTTCTATAAAAATAATTAGTGAATGCCTCTCACCAGCAGCTTTTTAAAAAGAGTAAACATTTTCAGTTTTTGATAGCTTTTAGCCTCATTGCGTTATACCAACCCCTTCCCCCCCCCCCTTTGTGATATTTGTTCCTCTTCCTTATAAAGATTTTGTGTGTGGTTTTTCTCAGAACCTCCTCTTCCTGTCCATTCTCCTTTTGTCTCCTCAGTTCTGCTTTGAAAATTCTACTACTGTCTGCAAGTTGCAGTGTCAGAGGCCAGCAAGATGGTGACTAAAGAAGATTCTTCCCACGGAAGCATCAAGTTCAACAGCTGCTTATGCACCAAATGGCCACCACAGCTGCCGAGGAAATCAAGGACACAGTAGAAGGAGATGAAGGGACATCTGGAAGAAGGCAGAAAGGATTGCCTGCAACATCCCCTCTTCACCCACAGGCAGTCCAGCATGTTACTTAGCAAGAGGGAGGGAGGGCTGAGTTCAGGTTTTAGACTTGACTTGACTCACTTCTAGGTTGTCCATCATGGTTTAACTCAGTATTGAGAAGATGCCTGGAACCTGACTACCACCAGACCAGCACCCATAGACCGATCCACTGGAATAGCATTAGGTCTCCTTCCCTTGGTAGAAGAGCTAAGGAGTGGGGTACTTAAGCTAGCCTATGCTTTGTTTTGGAGCCCAGTGAGGCCCATAATGCTGAGACTTGGTACTGGTAGAAACTAAGGACCTGTGTGCAGTGTGGACTTCATAGACGGAGTCTCTCAGCTCCCCTGGCATCCTGCAGAGACCTGTGTGGCAGGATTTGAGTACTATTCTCATAATTTCTGGCTTTAGAGTAAGTCTGGGGTATACCTCCTCTCTTTATGAGATAGCATAGACCTCCGTGACAGTGAGAATGACCCAGTTTAGTGTCAACCTTCATGGCTAAGGAACTGTCTGTATCACCGGCTCTCCAACCTCAAGCAGCACAGCTTTTGCCAGATTAGTGGTCCCCAGGTACGACTCTAGAACAGGACCAGCCAGAGGCCTGTGCCCAGTGCAAGTGACTCTGGTTTCGGTCTGTTTCATGTCCAGCTGCCATAAGCGGACTCTGTGTACCCCAGGGACTGGAAAAGTCACTGAAGCTGTCAGGGTTGGGTAGAACCCAGTCAGGGGTCAGATTAGCATGGAGAGGAGCTGACTGCTTTAACTAATACTGCCCAAACCTCAGAAATGTCAGCATGATGCAAAATCCTATGTCCTGTGGGCAGGGCCGTCAGCACCAGGCATGAGAGCTAGGCTGGTGTAGCCTTAACACTTGGCAGATCCTAAAGGCCTACGTTCCTGGGAGCGCCTGGATAACAAACTTCTAGAACATATCCAGGGCCAGGAGAAGGCACACAAATGCAGTTTATCAGGCTTCCATGCCAGAAAGCATCACCAGTGGCAGGCATTAAAGGTCCTGGTTCATGAGTTTTGCTCTGCCCACCTCTGCATGAACCTTCCTTACTACCGGTGTTTAGTTGGTCTTAGAGGCTTGCCGGTCACGTGCTGGAATCAGTCTCTGCTGCCAGCTTGGTTTACTTGCCTCTTAGTGTGAATTTTCCTTCAGGAGCATAAGAACGGATACTGCCGCTGCTGTTCTGTGGGACTTGGGCGGGGGTGTCTCTCGACACCCGTAACATTTGGTGCTGTGACTTCAGAGAGAGGGAAATGTGGTCAAGACCATGTGCCTCTGTGCTCTTTGGCCTTTGGCAAAGACCGTGCTTGCCTCTTACTTCTGCTCACTTGTCTCACATGTCCTGTGTGTACGCTTTGTCTTCCAGCTGTGTCCTCTCACACAAGTACTCCTGTCCCTCTGCGTGTCCTACTTTGTCACCACCTATAGCCAGTCAGTCTGGACTTCACTACCACCTAGCATTGTGTTTCACTTCTTTCTTAGACCCGAGAACTTGAGGACTGTTGACTACTTATCTTTTTTTTTTTTTAAACAAAGGATAACATTTATTTTTTATTTATTTATTTTTATTAGATATTTTCTTTATTTACATTTTAAATGCTATCCCGAAAATTCCCTATACTCTCCTCCCGCCCCTGCTCCCCTACCCCCTCCCACTTCTTGGCCCTGGCATTCCCCTGTTCTGGGTCATATAAAGTTTGCAAGACCAAGGGGCCTCTCTTCCCAATGATGGCTGATTAGGCCATCTTCTGCTACATATGCAGCTAGAGACACGAGCTCAGGGGGTACTAATTAGTTCATACTGTTGTACCTAAAGAATAACATTTAATTGAGGCTAGCTTACAGGTTCAGAGGTTTAGTCCATTATCATCAAGGTGTGAGCATGGCAGTGTCCAGGCAGATGTGGGGCTGGAGGAGCTGAGAGTTCTACATCTTTATCCAAAGGCAGAGAGACAGGAGGAGACTGACTTCCAGGCAGCTATGAGGAGGGTCTCTCAAAGCCCATCCCCACAGTTGCACACTTCCTCTATCAAGGCCACACCTACTCCAACAAGGCCACACTTCCTAATAGTGCCACTCCCTGGGTCAAGCATATTCCAACTACCACACTCTCCCTGTGTAGCCTAGGCTGCTTTGAGAGTTCATCCTCTTTTTCTTCCTGGGAGCTTGGATTACCTGGGGTTCTTAGATACCCTTGTGAGCCAATTTTCAGTTGTTTTGTAAGATCACCAGCAACGAAACAGGGCTAGTTGGTCTCTGCAGCATGAGTTACAATACATCCGGTCTGTGAACCACTTTCTTCTATTTCTCTTGGCTTCCAGAACATTACGCACAACTAGTTTATCTCCTACTTTTCTCTTTTCATGTATTTTCTTTTCTTCTTGGCTTCCAAATATTGGGGTGTCTCATACTTCCATCTTTGGCTTTCTTCTTATTTCCATGCTATTTAATCTGTCTTTTAAGTACAATCTGAGGGCTGGTGATACCATAACTCCGTATCCAGCTTGAATCTCTTCTCACAACACAAGATACACAAATCTGGGCATCTCCATGTAGAGAAGCCCAGCAGACACTTTAAACCTCATGTGTCCTGAGTTTGCCACCATATCATCTTTTTGTACTCACTTGACTTGGTGATAATTTCATTCTTCTTTGTGGCTTTCTCTTTTTACCCAGAGATGACCCTGCAAGGCTGAGCTCTCCTGAGCTGGATCAGGAGGTCAAACTCCAGCTCCACATAGATCAGATGGAAACCTGGCCAGTGCCCTGGCAAGCTTGCAGGCTATCCCTAGGGGACAGCCCTAACATTGTCCTCTTGTTGCAGGAGAACTGGGGATGAAGATCTTTGTCCCTATCACTTGATAAGGCTCTGGCACATCTCTTCCAGCTTCAGGAGTATCATCTGTGGCTGGGATTTTTCTAGTTTGACCAAAAATAACATGACCAAAAAAAGAAGTGTCTGGCTTTCATGAAGCATAGTGAATTGGTGTCAGATTGTAAAAATGCAGTAGCATTCATAGCCTACTCCACAGGATGGTAGGCACTGTGCTCACACTGATATTTTAGCGTACAAGGCAGTAATGAGCAGCCTTCTCAAACATTGCCATGGCTGATAGACCCGGTCCAGGTAACAGGTAATGATGTAAGCCTTCCTAAATCCTTTCCCCCTCTCTTCCTTTGTAACTTTTTATTCTTCAAGAAGAAAAAAATGCTCTACAGGGGCAAGAAGAGGACACCCAGTGTTTGTCCTATGCTGACTATGCAGTGCTCTTGATGGCGCCAGAAAACCCATGCAGTTTCAATGTCTTCTCCTTAAGACCACAAGACACCCAGGTTATTCTGTATCCGTGAGACTTGGCTGGGTAAGACGGGGATTTGCACAGTCGCCACAGGTTCTGCTCAACGTCCACCTGGTTTACATGAATGGGCAGCGCCAGAGTGTGCGTCTAGCACCCAAGCAGCTGCCAGTCTTAGGCACGTGGCCAGATATGGGGCCAAGCAGCACCTGACCCCTTCCAGCAGCTCCAGAGTGCTGTATTTAGATTGTGTGCCTCCTCCTCTGATATTTTTTTTTATGCAGAAAAATATTCAAAGTTGCTACCTGGAATTTCCATCAGATCCTGACCCTCAAAATACTCTTCATATCAGCCCCCACACTTGGAATAGCCCCTTACGAGGGTTACTGTTTTAGTGTAATTATCCCTGTAAGATGATGCACTGGATCCTTGGCCTGTAGATGGGGTGCTGTTTTGGAAAGTTGTGGGTACTTTAAGATGTGGGACATGCCTCAGGATGTAAGTAACTGGGGAGTGGAGCAGTCTCCTCTCTATGCATCTCTGCTTCCTGTCCACTGTGAGGCATGAGAAGAAGCCCTTCACATCCACACATTTCTGCTTCTGTGGTAGATACACCAAGTGCAGCCTGAGACATTTGACACTGCACCGGTAAACTCTCTTTCAAGTTGTTTGTTAGGTATCTGGTCAGAATGAGGATACGACTAACATAGCAAACCAAGATGCTTCCTCTCAGTAAAGGACATCAGAAAGAGTGCACATGTGACCTGTAAAATGGGTAAAAAGTATTTGTAAAGTTTTGAGAAGAGCTTGGTATCCGGGCTATATAAAGAATTTTAAAAGCTTCAACAGAAAGCTAATAAAACCTGATCCTAAAGGGGCACAGGTCTAAGCAGATGTACAAGTAGCCAATCGATATATGAAAAATGCAAATAACAGGCACAATGAAAACATCATCTCACCCAGGGGAGGGTGAAAGACAAGAACAAAGGGCATTCCCATTGGTGGGAATGCAAATTAGTACAGCTGCTGTGGAAAACAGGACAGAAGCCCCACACAGGCTTCATTCAAAAATGTAACTGTCTCATGATGGAGAAATGCTACTACATATATCTAGAGGAAATGAAACTGTATGTCAAAGAGAAATCTGCAGGCACATGTTCAATGTGGCACCATTCCTAATAGCCCATCTATAGCGTCAACCTAGCTGTTTATCAATATGTAACAAAGACAATGTAGTAAATGAATATAATGGAATACTATTTATCCATAAGAAGGATGAGATCCCACGCTGGGGAGATAGCTTTGTTGGTAAAGTGCTTGCCTCCCAAGCGTCAGCTCATGAGTTTGATCCCCAGAGTCAATGAAAAAAGCTGGGGCTCACTGGCCAGCCTGCCTAGCCTAATTGGTTAGTCCTACTGACAGATTCTGTCTCCACAAAAAGTGGATGGCTCCTAAGGACTGGCACCTGAGGTTGACCTCTGGATTACATACATGTGTGCATGCACACACATACACACGCGCACACACACGCACTCACACAAACACATAAATGCCCTAAAATGAAAACAAGGATAAATCCATGCAACACCATGGATAGAAATGGAAACGGTTATGTTGAGTGAAATATGCCAGACACAAAAGACACACACTACATCATCTCACTTACATCATCTCACTTACATCATCTCGCTTACATCATCTCACTTACATCATCACACTTACATCATCTCAACACGATGATCTCACAGGAGTGTAGATGAGGATGGTGATATGCCAGAGGCTGAGAAGACCGCAGGGCCAAACAGTAGATCTACCAATGGTTACTACACCACAGTCATAAAGAACAGGGGACATAGCATGAGCAGTTGCCTATAGATTACAGAAAATTTCAAAAAGAGAAAGGAAGCATTTTGAATGTTTTCAACATTAAAGATGATATATATTTGAGGAGTTGAATATGTGTAACCTGATTTAACATATGTATGTGTAGTGATAATATATACTGCTCCATTATAATATACAATTGTATGTGTTACGTTAAAAAAAAAAACAAGGGAAAAAATCAGTTGCAGTATTATATTTATCAGTGGTGTAAAGGTTTGTCATGGGTAGATGCCTTACATCCTGAACTCCAGGAAGCCTTAGTCAATATAACTGACAGCAATCCTGAGGTTCTCCCGTATTAATAGAAAAGCTGGAAGTTCCGGGCTTGGTAGGAGACAGAATGGGCTCTGCTGGTGGCTTCCAAGTATCTATCTTTGTTCACGTTATGGCAGAACTCTCTTGGTCTCAGGTTTCATCCCAATCTTCCTGAAGCAGAACACCTAAAGAAGTACATAGGAATCTGATCCGTCTAGACAGCTCTGCTGGATACTGGGTCTTTCCCAGCAAAGGCCATTGTATCTGTTTTTCATTGCTAGGATGAACTATTTGAGGCTATATCACTTCGCAAAGAGACTTATTTATCTAAAGCTTCAGAAGGTCTAGGGACATGGTGGTTTTTGTCTTCAGTTGGACCAAAACCATGGATGATGAGTGTGAGAGTAAGACATGGCACGAGGTCAGAGAATGGTCCAGAATGGGGGCTTGAAGCTTCAGAACTACTGAAGTCCTATGAGGACTCCTATGAGGACTCCAACAGATTCTGGGGCAGTCAGTGTGACCCAAGGACCTCATTCCTTCCTCTGAGGTTCCTTCCACATGAGCTGCGGGGCTATAGAACCCCCTCAGAGCCACATCAGCTGTGGCAGGCCCTGCTGGAGTCAGAACACATAACTGTCCAGCTCTTTGTTCCTGAGAGTACACATTAACCTCCATCCAGAGCCACCTGGGGGCCTAGCGTGGGAGCCTGTGGGAGCAAGGGAACAGCTTTGGTGGCCATTTGAACGTTGAGTTAGTGGAATATTTTTCCAGAAGAGACTCTTTCAAAGTTCCTACAGCTGAGGTTCTTTAGTGACTGTAATGCTTCCCTGTCAGTAGACTCAAGAGCTAGATACAGTCAATAATAGACATTTGTTCTCTGAACAGAAGGATCATGGGAGTCAGGGCACCCTATCACTCTCCAGGCCATCTTGCTTTTCCACCCTGTTTTGGTATTAAGATGATATCTTAATAAAAGTGGTTAAAATTATGTGGGAACGACTGTTTCCCAGAATATATTTTGAAAATTCTCTCTCTCTCTCTCTCTCTCTCTCTCTCTCTCTCTCTCTCTCTCTCTCTCTCTGTGTGTGTGTGTGTGTGTGTGTGTGCTTATGTATAGCCCCCCACTTATCTGTGGTTTTGTGTTTTGTTTTTTTAGCTATCCATGGTCAACCACAGCTTTACACTCACTTCTAACCTAGTGGCCTCCAAAAAGACTTACTATCTCCTAACACTATTGTGGTTAGAACTCACCAGAAGACGCTGGGTCTGAGGACACAACATTCACCATGTTATTGGGGCAAGAAGATAAGTTGTCCCAGAGAAAGTAGAGGTGATTGCTGATCAGCGGGAAAGGGGAGGGGGGAGGCAGAATCCAGAGTTTATTGACCTTAGTGAGGAAGTGCTTCATCCTGATGTGGATACAGCAGTTTCAGCAGGGAGACAGTACATCCTTGTGAGGTGAGAGTGGACATAGGTGAGTGGCTATGAGAAAGCAGAGGAGAAAAGAAAGATGGCTGCAACTTCGAAAACATCTTACCACCTTTAGCCCAGATTTAAGGGAATCACTGGTAAACAACCTGTAAATGCTCCATTTACTTCAGTCAATGACAACCAAACTAGTCCTATCTGTAAATCATACTCAAAACAACGGCATCACTTATTATTCCCATCAGTTATCCAACCTAGCAGCTTATCGAGTGGAGACTACACACTAGCAATCTGCACATGGAATTGCCGGAGTGGTGTGATTAAAACAACTTGGGCATTACACTCTGACTTGAACATGTCTGTTCATGGAGATAGCAGAACTTGCCCACTTCCAAAATAGATTTCTTCCCTCTAGATCTAAGTTCAGAAGGAAACATTTAAATGAAAACAAGATACAGAGATTGCAGCAATTCTGTAGATTGCATGCAATGCTAAATAAGAGTTCCACTGGGGTACTGTAGAAACTATCTTGGGATTCCCTCACCACTCCTTCCCTGACAACCTTCTACTGCACCTGAATCATTGGCCATGTTCTCAATTAAAACACATCGGGACATGTATTTAATCCCTCACTTAGGAGGCAGAGGCAGGCATATCTCTGTGAGTTCAAGGCCAGCCTGGTTTGCAGAGATAGTTCCAGGGATACACAAAGAAACTCTGTCTTGAAAAAAAAAACCAAAACAACAAACAAAAAAGAAAGCAAGGACACTGTCTCGAGCCATATGTGCCAGCCCTCTTTGGTTTCCTTCTGTTCTGAGGCCTCCATGAAATCCCGTGTCTCTTTTCACTGCCCACTCCTCAGAGAAAGCTTGCTTCCTGATGGCAGAGTCTCCACTTTCTTCTCCTTTCAAGCATTTTCCCAGAACATCACATAGTTTTGTCTAGAATTTGAACTCAGGTGATCTCTATGTGGCAAGTTGTAGAGTCCCAACCAAGCCTGGCTCTGCACATGTGTAATCTCTCCTCTAGAGCGATGGAAACCAGAGAATTAAAAATTCAAGCTCATTTCTGCTACATAGTGATTTCAAGGCCAGTGTGGGCTATGTGAGACTCCATCCCATTGCAAAAAACCAACCAACCAACCAACCAACAAACAAAAAAACAAAAAACAAAAACAAATAAAAATCCTAAGCCAACAATAGCAACAACCCATAATCTAACCACATTCCTGGCTGCACATTGAACTACTCCCTTGAAAGCAACCTGAATATGATTAAGACCAAAACTGAACACAGTCTCTACTTGCTTGATGCCTCATTTCCTCTCAAACCTGTTCTACTTCTCTTGGTTGATGACATTCAACATCAACCTAAACAACTGAGCTAGAAGCTGGCATGATCTTTAAGGTGTTCTCCTTTCCACCACCCACATTTGTCTCCAAGTTCTTCCTAATTGGCCTTAATTTAATTTCTACAGTTGCCTCCATGTCTGTACCTCATTGATCTTGTATCTCGTAGATAATAGAGATACAGAGAGAGATGGCTGTAGAAAAAGATTAAAGCCATATATATGTTTTATTTGTATTATTTATATGTAAGTAATTATAATTTATGTTATATATTTAATATGTTTTATAATTATATATACATTTAAATTATATATAAATATAGATATAATTTTTTCTTCCTAATATATATATAATATATAATATATATAATATATATAATATATATATAAATATAATATATTATATATATATAATAGGACTATATATATAATTAGGACTTCCTAATGAAGGAAGTCCTTGGAAGAAAAATAAAACAGTTAAGAGGGTACAAAGAGAATGACAGAAGGAGTTACCACTTCTAATCAGGTGAATTGATTGGAAAGGACTGCCGCTCTGATGAGGTAATAAATGAAGGTGTCTATAGCAAGTGAGGGGAGGCTCCTGAGTCTGTGTTGCCCCTGCCTGGGTTTAGTTACACCTGTGCTGCTAAGTAGATCTCAGGATCTGTGCTTCAAACTCCATTCTTCTTGGTATCTAGTGACCTCTCACTCCTCTTCTGCCTTAGAACATAAACCGTGGCTTCCAGTGTGCTGGACTAACTACGGTTTTCTGAATATCTTTTCTCATTTCCTTAAGAGGTTTGTGTGTGTGTGTGTGTGTGTGTGTGTGTGTGTGCATGTGTGACCAAGTTTTGCTTCTGAGACTAGTATGTTTATACACAGGGAAAAGAAGTAGATCTGCCAATACGCCCACTTGGAAGTGAGTTTGTAGAAGACACACTGTTGCTTCTAATCCAAAGGTCATTGATTGATCAAACTGTTCTATTCATGATTATAACACCAAAATATTGCTATCCTTTCCCTTCCAAGTACTATCAGAATGGCTTTCAGGGCTCATGAGGTTTCAATTTCAGCAAGAGAGTGATTCCTAGTGTCAGGATAATTGTCCATACAGGGACCATTGCCGTTGAGGATGTCACAGACAACATAATGTACATTATTTATTAATCAACACTGAGCCTCATCTTTTCTTGGATTTGGGCTTCATGGAAGATGTATATACCTTTGCTCTCAGGCACTTAATCCACAGTCAGCCAGCCATCTTTAAGAGGCTTCTGTGACTGCTGAGAACAAGGGAGGATGTAGTGCCTCTGTTCTCACACAGCTGTCTGCCCCTTCATGATTCACAGCAGTGTTTTGGAGATTTGCCGAGGTGTGCCACAGGTCTCTCAAAATCAAGATTTATTTTTGGATTTATGATGCAAAGCTGAATGGAATGCACCAAGCCCCACTCTCAGACCCTCTCCTCCTCCTGTGTTTCCCGTGTAGTCCATTGGACCAACCTCAGTCCAGATGGACATGGCAGAACCTAGGTGTTCTCCATATCCTGTTCCTCAAGATCCACATCAAACTGACCATGTTTGGTTGGTTCTAACTCTAAAATAATTCTTGAACCATATCCATTTCATTGTGTCCCACAGCAAAAATCTCCAGTTCAGATTGATACATTTGTTACACGGTGACACCATGATCGCCTTGCATCTTTTATTCCTCTATTGTCTTCTTTCTCCCTCCCCATTTAGTCACGCATGACAATATTAATGGTAATATCTACCTTAAAGAACAATGTCTGAAAACTTAAAATGTAAGCTGTTGAGTTACCTGCTGGCCCATGAAATGTCTAGAGTGCATACTCCAGCTGATGAGCAATCCCCTGGTTCTAACTGATGGTCCTGGTGGCGATGGTTTATTACAGCTCAGTACAGTGGGACCATTTGTGTCCTGAACATGACCAAAATGTCCAGGTCTACAATAGTGCAGCTGGGGCCTGGTGATACAGCATGGTTGGTTGAGCACTCACTTGTCATGCAGAAAGTCCTGGGTTCAACCTCCAGCACCACGTGAAACTGGACTTGGTAGTTTATGCCTGTGAATCCCACTGGGAAGTGGAAACAGAATCAGAAGTTCAAAGTCAACCTGGTATATCTAAGGTCTGATCCTGTCTCCAAAACAAAACAAAAGTAGTGACCTTGGAATCTTGCAGGTATGTTGGAAGAACTCTATCATGTTCCACTCTGTCCTCTGCTTTAGGGTGACGTGCCCCACCCATCAGTCTGCTCTTTCTTCTGTGGTGTTCTCTACCCATCACCCTAGGAAGTTACTATGAGCAATCTACCTTAGTTTGGGAAGACTAGTAGAAGACCTGAAGCTCATGGCCATCAGGTTATAGCTAAATGATAATATGACAGGGCACAACACCATGGATTTTCCTCTTTGATTTGCAGCCTTGGGCTTGGATGGGAAGTGAGAGAAAGAGTGCCTTTCCTGGCTCTCCAGAGCCCCCTGCATTCCACCTTTGTGGATATCAGCCAACTAAGGTTCCTTTTCCCTCCAGCATCTGTCACTCTAACTAACACTTTCTCCTCTGATGTGCAACTCCCAGGGAGATGGGGTTCCTCTGTGAACAAATCACTTTTGACATGAGTCACTGTGGTTGGTGACAAGATGTGTGCCAGAAAATTAAAGAAGTTATATTACTTAAAACAAAAGACTAATCCAATTAAAAACATTTATATAGCATTGGGGTATTTCACTGTCCTTTCTGAGTCAGTGTGTTCTTCTCGAGCTTTAAGCCCCACGGTGTACTCGGTAGTGAGAGGCCTGGATATTTTTAGCCGGTGTTTGTCAAATTACAAGAAGAGTAAATGAAAATAAATCTTGATGTAATTCTGTATCTTGTGACCTAGTTTCCTGAAAATGCCTCCAATAAGTCTTAAATCTATATATCTTGGTTATAGGCTCACCAAAAAAAAAAAATGAGAATCTTAAGGGTAAAGGTAAGATTGCTTGTGTGAAACAGGACAGCTTGCCTTACTAATGGCTGTTTGTATACAGTATGCATATGTGTAAAGGTAGGCAAATATATGTGACATATAGCAATCATTTCTAGATATACCTATATTTTTTATTTTTAGTTTATTATTTGTGAGTGTGTGTGTAAGAGAGAGTGTGTATGAGTGCATATGTGTATGTGTGTGAGAAAGTATGTGTGTGTATGTGTATATGTAAGTATGTGTGTGAGTATATGTGTGAGTGTGTGTGTGAGTATGTGTGAATGTGTGTATGTGTGAGTGTATGTATGTGTGTATGTAGTGTATGTATATGTAGTGTGTGGTTTGTATGTGTGTGTGTGGTGTATGTATGTGCGTGTACATGCATATGTTCCTGCCATGGAGTATATGTAAATATCAAAGGAAAACTTTGTGGAATTGGTTTTCTCCTTTACCTTTCATGTGTTTCAGAGATCAAAGCATCAAATTCAAGTGGTCCGGCTTAAGCCTTTACTTATTGACCTATCTGGCTAACCTGCTTATAACTTTGCATTAATGAGAAAAATTATGTAGAAAAAAAGGAAACAAAATGTATATATACTATTGTAAACAGTTCCTTCCAAACCACTTCCTTTAGTCCTGCATTCCAAACACTTGGAAATTACTGAGCTGGCTCATGTCAGTTCTCAGTTTCAGTGAGTTCCTAGCTCTGAGTCATAGGGAGTGGCAGGCTGTCCCACCTGCTGACAGGGAAACCTTTGAGCCTGACTGACTGAATACTGTCATTAAGTGTCTTCAGGGACCAATAGTAGGGATAATTCCTTTTATAAGAAGTACAATTTAACTTAAAAATTAAATTTAAAAAAGGAAAGATATTTTAAACAATTTGAATTACCTGGAGAAGCTTGGAGCTCTATTAAACATCTAGACACATCTTGAATAAAAAGCAAGTCATTGTGGGCTGCTGAAGACAACAGAGCAAATATGGTATTCAGAGAGAGTGCAAAATAATCAAAATTAGCCATGCAAATGTGTGTGCAGCTTTGCTAACAGTGCTCTGGAGACCACAGAGTAAACTTATTTTACCTACATTTTGACTAAGAAATAAAGGTGTCAGCAGGGAGCTGTGAGAGGCAGACAGGTTCAAAGCCAATGTATCGAAAATGTCCGGTGTTATATTTCTACCGGTAAAAGAGCAAGGGTTTTCAAATCATAAGCTTAATCTGAAGGAGCCTTACTTTCCCCAACTGGTTTATAATTACTGTTTTTGAAATTACATATGAAACTGATCCCTTCCAAAAAATGTTCTCTTGGTATTTAATTGTAGCACAGATCCAGGTGGTAAATCTCCATCCTTTACTGCTTTGAAAAGAATGGAGAGAAGGGGGAAGGAGGTATTTGTTATCATGGAGACATTTTCAAGGGATCATTTGAATTCGTGTGAAATCTCACAGTGCGTGCACCTAGTCACTCAGTGTCTCAGACCAGGCACCCCAGGAGCAGAGAGAACCTGTGGGTAAGAGTGTAGAATTCTTAAATTCCTAAATCAGACATTGGCTGCAGGTGGCCTGGGGGAGTGGTAAGTGTCCTGGCACTCTGAGAGAGGTGGCATGCAGTTCCAGCAGCCCCAGAGCTCTGTCACTAAGACAAATTGGATGAAGGGAGGCTTTGCAACCAAATAGTGAAAAAAGGGACAGAGAGACATTGCAAGGAGAGCAAGACACAGTCTAATCAGGAAAGAGGACTGAGGGAATCTGCTGGGCTCAATAACCACAGGGTTCTCAGTATCTGTGTGTACTTAACCAGCCTACACCAAAAATACCTATGCAAAGTGTCATTAGCACTGGATATGGCCTCACTCCTTTCCTGTCATTAGACCCCAAACCATACAGCTCTTTACATTGTACTAAGTGCAATAAATAAAGCAGAAAAGATGTATGCACACAGGAGGATGTATGTAGGTTAGATGTTAATGCCATACCATGTTATGTAGGCACCTGAGCATCCTGGAATTTTGAGATCTGTCTGAGGTCATGGAACTAATCCACCAAGAGAACTAAGGCATGGTTGTGTTGAGCACCTTCTGTGCTGTGATCCGTGCCATGGCAACCGACTAGCAACCCAGGGAGGGAAGAAAGAGCAATTAGATGTTCTGTGTCACAGAGTAATTATGGAAGGTCAAACAAACAAATTCTATAAAAAGTGCTTCAGGCTTTCATCGGACTCTTCCATGGGGAAGTACGGGCATTGTGTATTGTTCCTTCTGAGCCCTGGGAACTTCTCTCTCTTGAGCTGGTGGAAGGGAAGTGAACCTTCCACAGAATAAAACCTTCACAATAGGTATTCTTGACATTGAACAACAAACATGAAGTGCATAGCACCCACCTCCACACACGTTTGTTCCTAAATGTTTCGATATTTGGGGAAGGAAAGGAAAAGGTCACAGGTTTTGTGTGTTAAACATGCTGAACATGTACACTAATAGTCACCACAGCCATGTTTAAGAACACACAAAGGATCTGTTGTGTAGAGGGGAATAAGTACAGATAGCAAAGATGGAATAACAAAAAACCATTCTCAACAATAAAAGAACCTCTGGGGGAAATCACCATGCCTAACCTCAAGCTGTACTACAGAGCAATTGTGATAAAAACTGCATGGTATTGGTACAGTGACAGACAGGTAGATCAATGGAATGGAATTGAAGACCCAGAAATGAAACCACACACCTATGGGCACTTGATCTTTGACAAAGGAGCTAAAACCATCCAGTGGAAAAAAGACAGCATCTTCAAAAAAATGGTGCTAGGTCAATTGGCGATTAGCATGTAGAAGAAAGTGAATCGATCCATTCTTATCTCCTTGTGCAAAGCTCAAGTCTAAGTGGATCAAGGAACTCCACATAAAACCAGAGACACTGAAACTTATAGAGGAGAAAGTG
>NC_034596.1:30784769-30794992 GCF_900095145.1 Mus pahari
TAAGTGGATATTAGCCCAGAAACTTAGACTACCCAAGATACCATTTACAAAACACATGAAACTCAAGAAGGAAGACCAAAATGTGGATACTTTGTTCCTTCTTAGAATGGGGAACAAAATACCCATGGAAGGAGTTACAGAGACAAAGTTCAGAGCAGGACAGTAGAAAGGACCATCCAGTGACTGTCCCACCTGGGAATCCATCCCATATATGACCACCAATCCCAGAAAATATTGCATATGCCAGCAAGATTTTGCTGACAGGACCCTGATATACCTCTCTCTTGTGAGGCTATGCCAGTATCTGGCAAATACAGAAGTGGATGCTCACAGTCATCTATTGGATGGAACACGGGGTCCCTAAAGCAGGAGCTAGAGAAAGTAACCGAGGAGGTAAAGGGGTCAGCAACCCTATAGGAGGATCAACAATATGAACTAACCAGTACCACACAGAACTGTGTGGTCTCTATTTGCATATGCAGCAGAGGATGGCCTAGTCAGCCATCAATGGGAGGAGAGGCCCTTGGTCTTGCAAAGATCATATGCCCCAATACAGGGGAATGCCAGGGCCAGTGGGATGGGTTGGGGAGCAGGGTGAGGGGAGGGTATAGGTGACTTTGGGGATAACATTTGAAATGTAAATAAAGAAAATATCTAATAAAAAAAGAAGTGAAAAGAAAAGAACAGATAGCAAAGAGGGAGACAATGTATTTACCTGACTTGGAACACAAAAATATCTTTGGGGAGGGGGAGGATAACCATAGTGGGGGTCGGACCCAGACCACTGTGCATATTAGGCAAACACTGAACTGTATCCCTAGCCATCTTTCATGTATTTTAATTGAAAATCCAAGAGCCTAACTGACAGACCCCACATTAAGAAAGGTATGTGGTTGCAGAAGTGACAGCCAAGCCCAATTGTGGATCTTGTTTCAGAGGTGACCAGATTCACTAGGACTTGTAAATGACAAGCAGTCTGTTAGCTTACATTTGTGGGACATTTTACTGAAAATCGACATTTTAGATTTTTTCCATCCAAATTATTTTGCCAGAAGTCACATCCTGTAACTTCATACAGTGAATCCCTTATCACCCCCTAATTTCTCTCTGGCTTTTGGGTCAGGGAGATAAGCAAGAGGCAGCAGCTGATAGACCCAAGCAGTTAGCAGGGACTGATGCTGGCTCCCTTTATCCTTCTGCTTTATAGTAAACATTTCAGAATCCTACTAGAGAAGCAGGGGAGATGGAACATAGGCAAGCATTGTCCCACAGTGTAAGTTTTCATAGGAAACATGTTCCAGCTTTGTTTGTTTGTTTTTTTTCAAACATACATTTTATGTTATAGAACATTACTGTTTCAACTGCTCTGCAATGGAGGCAGGAAAATAGCCATGGACAATGAATATGGGAATGAATGTGCATGACTGTGTTCCGTTAATATTTTATTTATAATAAAAAAACAAAAATAAAATAAAATCTTAGCCTGGGAAGAGAGTGCAATAGGTTAAGTGATTTTTTTTTTAAACCTCATCAATGGAAATTCACCACCGACTGCCATCAACATATTAATAATTCATAATTCTAAAATTAAATAGCATCCAGTCAATCTGAACAACCAAGCCTCCAATGGAGAGGAATTGCCAGGCAATGCACACCATGCTAACAGGAGGCTCACATGCACAACGGTACCCAGATCTGCTTAGCGCTGCTCGTGACAGAGTACTTCAAGCCGAGTCGTTAGTGAAAAGCCAAAACTAAAACCTACTTTCTCACAGTTTAAGAGCCTGAGCAGCCAGGAATAAGGCACTGACAGGTTGGGTGGTCTGGTGTGCTTCCTGCTTTCATGGAAAGCAGAGGGTGTGCTCGCCAAATGCCGAGTGAATCTCTGTAGAGGGGCCTGGATTACTTCCTTGAGAGGAACCTCATGATCTAACCACGGCTTAAAGGACTCACCTTTTTGTAAATTAGTAACTTCTGGATCTGGACTGCCCACATTCATACCCTAACTGCGAAGGAGTCAGATATCTGCCTGCTTTGGTCTCTCCAACTTTTTGAAAACAGAAAATTGCTGGAGGTTTGTGAAGCCAGAGTAGATGAATTCAGTTATTCCTCAACAAATGTTTATCAATGATCTATGGATCAGGGCGCTGTGCACACAGAGGTGAAGACAGCAGCTGGTAAGAGTGCTAAATAATTGTGAATGTCAGAATCCAAAGGGAGCCTCAGTGTCAATCCCAACACAGCATCCATAAAGGAAAGGACCAGACATAACCCTCATAAGAGACTACAGCTATAGCTACAGCCTGTACAGAGGCCACCACAGCCATACACAAAAGTACCATGCATCCTTACTGTTCGAGAACTGTTGCTTTAATCTTGGGCTGACACTGCTGTTGTTGCTAGTTACTATGCCTAAGGATTATCATCTCTAATCATCTGATGCAGGCTGCCTCCTGTCTCTGAAAAGTCCCTTTGCCTCAACCTCTTGGATAGACCAAGTTAACCCAGACACGTCTGCTCATTGCAATGCCTTCTGGCTCTATTGTGTCACTATGCCCAGGTGCCACTATTTGGATGTTTTTCTCTCAGAACAGGTTTTTTCTTTGAATTGTCAAAATTCTGCCCTCACAGAGCTTACATTGCAGAGTTAGAATACAGACACTTGTGAACATTTTGGCAAGTGTGATAAAAACAAGCAGAGCACTAGGGTAAGGCTTGACAAACATTTTCTATTAAGGGCCAGGCAATAAACAGGGCTTCTGGTCCTATACTCTTGTTTCAACTACTCAGCACTTGAGGCAAAAACATCACTATAGACAATGCATGATATATATATTACATTATATACTTAGCCTGAGGTTAAGCAATCATTCTATAAGCATGAGAACCTGCATTTGAACTCCAAAATTAAAAACAAACAAGATGTGGTAGTGCGTGCTGGTCATCCTAGCCCTGGGGACAAAAGAGTAGACCTCTCCCAGGGCTTCCCAGCCAAGCAGCCTAACTCAGCCAGCAAGTTCCAGGTCAGGCAAAGACCATGTCTCAGAAAGTAAAGTGGATTAGCACCTAACACTTGAGGTTTGACCTCTGGCCTTTGCATGTATATGCATGTATGGGCTCTAGTATCTGAACCTATATGAGCATACACACACACACACACACACACACACACACACACACACATAGACGAGCACACACACACACACACACACACACACACACCACCCCTCAGATTTTACCTGATGTTGAAATTATCTGACTCCTGAAGTGGGAATACATATAGATCAGGGTCTCTTTGTGTAGCCCTGGCTGTTCTGGAACTCACTCTGTACACTAGACTACCCCTGAGCTCACATATCCTCCTGCTTCTGCCTCCAGTGCTGGGATTAAAGGCGTGCACAGCCACCCCTACCTGTATCCCATCTTAAATTGAAAAGAAATCAACTTCCCCTATCTCCACGTTTCCTACTAGTATCATGTCCCTGTTCCTTCTTTTTCACAAACTCAAAGTTCTTGCACCCTCAGACTTCAATCTTACCTATTTGCTCTTAAGTCCATCCAGTGTGGGCTTTCTCGGTACTCCATACAGACTGTTCTCAAGGACATCCAGTGACCTTCAGGATGCTAAATCAATGGCAAAATCATTGGTCTTCCTACCCTTCTATAAAAATGTTATCACTGGGACTTCATAATACCCTGGGTTAACTCATTGCTCTGTCTTTGGTTTTATTTCCTCCTGTGAGTTCCACAGTTTCCTCTATTCTTCCTATTGTTGCTTCAGGCCCAGCCATTTCTCTGCTAGCTTCATCCATCCTTAAGGGTCGCATCCATCACCCGTGGATAACGTTCTGCAAACATCTGTCTCTATACCGTTACTGTGTTATCACTAGGTGAAGGCTGTGGAATCTCAGAGACAGATAGGACTAGAACTCTATTTATCCAGTGTTTCCAGGTTCTTGTCTATATCAAAGGAAGAATTCAAAGATGACACAAAGCTACCACTAGGGGTAGTGACATCACTGGGCAGGTGGTCCTCAGCTGTATAAAAAGCAAGCTCAGTGAGCCGTGAAGAACAAGCCAGAAAGCAGCATCCCTCTATCATCTCTGTTTAGGTTCCTGCTTAAGCTCCTACCCTGGTTGTTACTGTAATTTGTAAATGTAAGTCAAATAAACCCATCTTGCCTTTGGGTGTGGTATTGTCAGCTTTGAAACATTGTTTCATCCGAGGAATAGAAAGTACCCAAGCCTGCCTCTATATGACACCAAATCCACAAGGTATCATTCAATTCCTTCCCATAAGACATCTTAACTGAATGGTTGTAAACAACTTGGTCAGGATATGTCCAAAACCAACTCCTGGCCATCCACTGTAACTTCTATCACTTGTGAGACTGCTCAGACTCAGATCCTTAAACATATGTCTTTGTTATATTAACTTTCCATACATGTCCAGTGGACTTGCATCTTTAAAAAAAAAAATAATAACATAAAAGATCCTGTTAAACTTTCTAGTTAAACAGCAGTCCAGCAAAGGTCCCAGGGACTAGACAGAATGGGATGAGGAGGGGTTAATAACTCCTCTTGACCTTGGGACTTATGGTACAGGGAGGATGATTAAGAAACAGGAGGGAGAGGTACAATGTTCTGAGAGCCTCTGGTCATCTTAAAGAGTAAAAACAAAACCGGGACACAAAGAGTCTCGGTTGACCAGCAGCTATCTGAGCACCTGTGATATGTAAATGACAGTACGCATAAATAGCACACATACTGGAAGTTTAGCTCTGGCTCAGATGACGTCTGTATCCCCCGTCACATGCAAGGTTCAGGGAAACTAGCCCTTACAGTAACTGGTTTCCTTCCTTCCTTCCTTCCTTTTTTTTTTTTTTTTTTTTTTTTTTTTTTTTTTTTTTTTTTTTTTTTGAGGCAGGTTTTCTCTGTGTAGCCTTGACTGTCCTAGACCTGGCTCTGTAGACCAGGCTGGCCTTGAACTCAGAGTAATCTGTCTGCTTCTGCCTGCCAAGTGCTGGGATTAAAGGCATGTGCCACCAATATCCGGCAGTGCGTTATTTATTAAAATAGCTCCTGTATCCTGACCTGCTTGAGTTCCAATCCTGACTTCCTTTAGTGATGAACAGCAATGTGGAAGTGTAAGATAAATAAACCCTTTCCTCCCCAACTGCTTCTTGGTCATGATGTTTAGTCCAGGAATAGAAACCCTGACTACCAGCGTAGTGGGTTATTCCTGTGACAATCTGACCACGTTTTTGGAAGGACTGTGGAAGGACTTTGGAACTTTGGGCCAGAAGATACATTCGGTGTTAAGAGCTTTGTGAGATACTGTATAAGAGCTTGGAAGATAATGGAGACGATCCAGTGCAAAAGGATGGAGCCCTGGCTTGTGAAGCTTCAGAGGGAAGATTAAAAATCTCTATCAGGGCCGTTTTGATTTAAGACTCTGTGGTTCTGGTTAACTGGAGCAGAAGAATCAGCTGTGATTAACAAGATACCAGAGCAAGATACCAGCATCACTGAAATGAAACCTTTATGTCACTGGAACAATTGATGCTAGCTGACTAGACCTAAAAAATTATTGGTGATGAAGAAGAGACCACCATCACTGATGTGAAGTTGTATGGGCAGTGTTTCCTGAGAGCACAGAGAAGCTGTGTTCCAGAGGCAGCCAAGGTTGTACCTCCTGCTGGCAGCTAGACTTGGTGATGTGTAAAAGTCACACAGATGGTACTATTTTTGAAGGCATGAAGGGGTCATAGAGAACAGCTGAGGCTTGGCACTCTGAGAGGCCAGGAGAGGACTTGATAAAGGTGCAGAATTAGTAGAAGTCAATGATCCAGAACTGAAGGGGTCATGCAACAAAGTTGGGACTTCTACCGTGAAGAGAAGCCTATGAAAGGCTGTTGGTGAAGCCTAGTTGCAGCGGAAGACTTTGAAGTTGTCAGTATCATGGGGATGACCACTAAGAGCAGCAGCAGCAGTGGAGTACAGGCATCTGGAGCCTAGAGGACGAGGTGTGTGCTACAAAGGGCAGAGCTGGAGAAGTGACCCAAGCCCTTGGAGGAGCCCAGAAGATTGTGAGTGGATCCCAAACATTGGATGGNTGGAGATTGATTTTTGCTTTTGATTGTGAATGTGCCCTGATATTTTTCCCTCTTNAAGGAAGAAAGTATTTTAGTGGAGCCCACAGTTAAGAGACTTTGAATTTTAAAAGATACTGGACATTTTAAAGGGACTGAACTTTAATATACAAGACTGTGGGACTTTTAAAATTATTTACATCTTGGGGATGAATAAGAAAGTAAGGGTTGAGGCTTACTAGTGATGTGTTTGTGTGTCAAGTTGACAACGGGTCAATTGTACTAGCTAGTTTTGTGTCAACTTGACACAGCTGGTGTTATCACAGAGAAAGGAGCTTCAGTTGGGGAAATGCCTCCATGAGATCCAGCTGTAAGGCATTTTCTCACTTAGTGATCAATGGGGGTGGTCCCCTTGTGGGTGGTTCCATCTCTGGGCTGGTAGTCTTGGTTCTATAAGAGAGCAGGCTTAGCATGCCAGGGGAAGCAAGCCAGTAAAGAACACCCCTCCGTAGCCTCTGCATCAGCTCCTGACCTGCTTGAGTTCCAGTCCTGACTTCCTTTGGTGATGAACAGCAATGTGGAAGTGTATGATGAATAAACCTCTTGCAGTTTGCACCAAGAACATTTCCTGTGAGTGATTTGGGGTGTCACCTCTTCATCCCTGCCCCTCACCCACTATAGCACTTGGGAGAGTGGGCTCTACACCTCACCTGAGCAGCAGAGTAGAGCTGGCCCTGGTAGTGTGTGTGTGTGTGTGTGTGTGTGTGTAAACTGACCCTGAGGAGTGAGGGAGGGAGGGAAAGCTGTCCCTGACACTCCTCTGCCATGAGGTTGGTAGGGGGAAGAGGCATGCCCTCTGATCCCTTGCCCCTTGACATCTGAGGCAGTTGGGAAAGCTGACCCTGCTTCCTGCCTGATTGAGCCATTGGGTAAGCTAGCCAGAGCAATGCTGGAGAGCTTGCACCAGAGGGATAAGGAAGAACAGGCATGCTGACTAGCAGAGATAACACCCAGGTGCAGAGTCAGCACTCTGAATTGGCCTACCCTCAAATCACTACCATCTGTGAACAGTTGGGATGTGTGCAAGGGTCCTACTGTCCCAAAGCTAAGAAACATCTCAATAAATGCTCATCATCACTAGAAATTAGAAAAATGTGAGTCAAGACCCACTTTGAGATTTCATCTTACCCTACTCAGAAAGGTGTCAGTTCTTCTCGAAGATCCCTGTTACGGGCCAAGCACACTGGGGACATTCCGTTGACTATTGTTCTAGTTAGCTTTCTGTTGCTGTGCTAGAACTGTGACTAGAAGCAGCCTCGGGAGGAAAGGGCTTATTTCTCTTACAGGTTTCAGGTGATCATCAAGGAAGACAGAACAAAGATGGGGAGAGAACTGAAGTGAGACCATTGTAGAAGAAATTACTTACTGCCTTGCTTCTCCTGGCTTGCTCAGCTATCTTTTTTAATTCGGCCCAAGCCCATCTGCCTCAGGGGGTAGGCAGCATCTACAGCGGGCTGCACCTTCCTACATCAATCAACAATTAAGAAACTGCGTCAAAAGCACAGCCATAGGCTAATCAGATGGAGACAGCTACACAATTAAGACTCCGTCTTCCCAGGTGTGTCAAGTTGCCAACTACGATTAGCCAACAGAAACATGAAAATGCAGACTGCAGGCTGGTCTATGTCTACTGTCCAGAATGGCTACAGTCTGAAGCCAAGGCATTCGTCTTTTAACCAAGCACACCGAGTAATTCTTATGCACTGTTCACACTATTAGAATCCCTGCTACGTGAGTGCGATGTGAATTAAGATTGGAATTACTTTGGGTCCAAGTGGTAATGGGGACAGATCCCCATTCATGGGGGGAGAATTTGAACTGAAGCTGTAGCCAGGTTGTCTTAAGTAGGACGTCAGCCAGGAAGTGTTCCAGGATGAAGGAGTAGCTGGCCAGGTGAAGAAGCACAGAGGGCCAGTGGTTGTCCCACAAAAGAAGCTCTGTTCTGGGTTGCAATCAGCCAGTCATCTACTTCAAGAACTGCCAGGGTCCAGTCCTCCTTCCTGCATGGTCTATTCTGCAACCCTCCAGGCCACCCTCTCACGTGATGCTGGAGAGGGACTGAAGTATATATGCAAAGTTGATTTTTCTTTCTGCTCTCTTGTCACGGAGTGAGCTAAACTCGCTGGCTTTCTGCCTTCTGGCAAGTCGGCTGTTCTCTGAATCCAAGCAGAAGTATGAGAATTTTTTTTTTTCCACTCTGGCTGGAATTCTGCTGTTCTCACCATTTTGAGAAAGCCACAAACTAGCAGACTCAATTTCCAAACGAAAAGCAGCGCTTGCCACAGTACCCCTGCAGTGTATCCGGGAGGCCAGCATATGGCCTAAACAGCACCCTTTGTAGCTCTGCAGCCTTTGGGGGTGAGCGTGAGGCATGCAGTAGTTAAGTTGTCACAAAGAACTCAAATGCCTGGACCAATAGTTGCACCCGGGATGGGTTCGTTCTGCCCTTTCTAGACCACACGGAGACCGCCATCAAGAGCAAAGGCAAGTCTTTAATGGTTGGCTTGGCAGCTTCTCACTAGTTTTTAGCTAATGTTATGTGAGACACTGAAGGAGGCAGAGGCACTTATGTCCCTGTGAAGTCTAGGGACTGGCCTCACTGTCTTAGTTAGGGTTTTACTGCTGTGAACAGACACCATGACCAAGGTAAGTCTTATAAATGATAACATTTAATTGGGGCTGGCTTACAGGTTCAGAGGTTCAGTCCATATCATCAAGGCAGGAACATGGCAGTATCCAGGCAGGCATGGTGCAGGGGAAGCTGAGAGTTCTACATCTTCATCTGAAGGCTGCTAGCAGAATACTGACTTCCAGGCAGCTAGGATGAGAGTCTTAAAGGCCACACCCACAGTGACAAGTCTACTCCAACAGGGCCACACCTTCTAATAGTGCCACTCCCTGGGCCAAGCGTATACAAACCATCACACTCACCATTCATCAAACAGCAGCCCTACCCTTCTCTATAGCTCCACCAAAGGCTGCTGCTTCCCTGATAACCCTCCCTCCACACACAGTAGGCTGCAGCAGAAAGACCATGGTGAGCCTGGAAGGACCAAGATGTGGGCTCCAGTGTGATGGCCACTGTGGTGCACTGTTGCATGCTCTCCCAGGAAGAATTTATCCTGATTCCAGGAGTGCAGCCAGTTATCAGCTGCCAGCTCTGCAAGGACTGCTGTCGTTCCATGCCCCCAGCCCCAGCCCTGTGCATGCGTTGTGGTCCATAGCCAGTAATCGATACGGGTGAGCCTCTGGCCCTGCTTCCCTGGTGCTAATCCAAGAGCCTTCACTAATTGCCTTCATAGCCTTGGCGTGCAGAGAGCCCAACTCCTGACACACAGTGGTTTACACTGAGGCTGGTGGATTCTTAAGCCCCATGACCCAGAAAGCAGCACCTTACTTAACGCCCTCATTTTCAAAGTGGCATTACTAATTTCTAGATTGGCTTGTTGTGAACATGCATGACTTGATATATGGTGCACAATAATCCCTCATGGGTTTTAGATACCATAGTTCTTGGTCAAGTTCTCTAACTTTTTTGAGTGTCTTTATCAACCCAAGCTTGCAAATATGCTGGTAGCTCAGTGGTAGAACACGTGCCTAGTACACATGAGTCAATTCCTGCATCAAAAATAAAACTCAAAGCTGCAAACAGTGCCACTTACAACCGAGAGTTTTTGTAAGGATTATATGGCATAAAGCATGAATATGTTACACACTGAACAAACATGCCCATACACTTATGTATGTGACATACTGAACAGATACCCCCCTTAGATATGTTACACTCTAAACAGACACACTCATACCCTCACATAAGTCACACTCTGAAAAGACACTCCCACACCCTTGCATATGTGACACACTGAACATACATGCCCAACCATTACATATGTGGTAACTGAACAGACATGCACATACTCTTTTATATGTCACACACTGAACAGACATGCCCACACCCTTACATAAGTGACACACTGAACAGACATGCCCACACCTTTGCACATGTCACACACCGAACAGACATGCCCACACCCTTACATATGTCACACACTGAACAGACATGCCCACACC
>NC_034596.1:30795512-30801141 GCF_900095145.1 Mus pahari
CACACTGAACAGACATGCACCTACCCTTACATATGTCACACTCTGAAAAGACAGGCCCACACCCTTATGTAAGTGACACACTGAACAGACATGCCCCCACCCTTGCAATGTCACACAATGAACAGACTTGCCCCCACCCTTGCATATGTCAAACACTGAACAGACATGCCCACACCCTTGCATATGTCACACACTGAACGGACACGCCTCCACCCTTACATATTTGACACACTGAACAGAAATGCTCACACCCTTACATGTGTCACACACTGAACAGACATGCCCACACCCTTGCATATGTCACACACTGAACAGACATGTTCACACCCTTGCATATGTCACACACTGAACAGACATGCCCCTACCCGGCATATGTGACACACTGAACAGACATGACTCCACCCTTATATATGTCACACTCTGCCCCCTTTACATATGTGACATACTGAACACCCCCACCCCAGGCCAACACCAGC
The DNA here is from genome assembly GCF_900095145.1 of Mus pahari. NCBI lineage: Eukaryota > Metazoa > Chordata > Mammalia > Rodentia > Muridae > Mus > Mus pahari. The sequence continues at coordinate 30,795,989 of NC_034596.1, forward strand.
AATACTGCTGGAGTGGAGTTTTGAAATGTTTTGATTTCTTTCTCTTTATTGCTCACTTCTCATTGAGATACAAGCACTAGTGTTGGAAGGAGGACTTCTGGATGCAGAGAAGAAAGATGAGGCTGAATAGAGCCCAGCTTTGTGCCTTGGTACACTTTCTTCATCAACTCTGTGTCCAATCCCTCCAGGAAGTTCTCCCAAGCTGTCTTACTTCCCTCCACCAACTGCTCCTACAACCATTGATTGCCTTCTCATTTTCCTTAATTTGCTTTTGTAACCTCTAGGGTCATATACTGACTGTGTCAGAGGTCTCTGTTTTCATACTGCAAACTTCTGAGAAGCAGAGTGTCTTAGTCAGGGTTTCTATTCCTGCACAAACATCATGACCAAGAAGCAAGTTGGGGAGGAAAGGGTTTATTCAGCTTACACTTTTCACATTGCTGTTCATCACCAAAGGATGCAGGACTGGAACTCAGGCAGGTCAGGAAGCAGGACCTGATGAAGAGGCCATGGAGGGATGTTCCTTACTGGCTTGCTTCCCCTGGCTTGCTCAGTCTACTCTCTTATAGAACCCAAGACTACCAGCCCAGAGATGGCACCACCCACAAGGAGCCTCTCCCCCTTGATCACTAATTGAGAAAATGCCTTACAGCTGGATCTCATGGAGGCATTTCCCCAACTGAAGCTCCTTTCTCTGCGATAACTCCAGCTGTGTCAAGTTGACACAAAACTAGCCAGTACACAGAGACACTATCTTTTCTTCTTAAAAAGGCGTGCAACAACATGTGTTGCTGAAATTCCTCCCCAGGAGGAAACAGAAGCACCTACCCATCTTCCTAAGGTCCCACTGACAAAGGGAGACACCATCACTGCCAAGTTCACTCTGGGGTCCTGAGAATTTTATTGAGTTTCCTTACAGGGGTTATGTAGAAGGGAGTGGGTGTGCCTCCCTTCAACAGGCCACACCTGGAAGGCCTTTACCAGCAGAAATAAGGGCTTGACCCTGGAGCATAGACAGAGTCACTCTCTCCCTTAGACTATCGTAGCCCATACACCATAGTCCCTTTCAAGGTCAGTTAAAGCAGAATGACAAAGAAAAGGTGGTAGAGAGGGAGCGAGTCATTGGATACTGGGGTGATAATTTTGTGACACGCCCCACCCCCAAGCTAGAACAATTCATTTGCAAGAGTGCCCAGCCCATCTTCCTAAGATGGTGTTGCTTGTCTCAGAGAAGACAGATACACTTGCTGTACTCATTCCCTGGGGATGGTCACTGGACGCTCTGCTGCCATTCCTTGGTGCTCTTGGGGCCCTGGCCCTGGGACACTCCAACCCCTTGGATACCAATGCTAGCATTCCTTCTAGGCTCCACCCCACAGTTACCTGGTGTCTTAGCCAGGGTTTCTATTCCTGCACAAACATCATGACCAAGAAGCAAGTTGGGGAGGAAAGGGTTTATTCAGCATACACTTCCACCAAGGAAGTCAGGACTGGAACTCAGGCAGGTCAGGGAGCAGGAGCTGATGCAGAGGCCATGGAGGGATGTTCTTTACTGGCTTGCCTCCCCTGGCTCGCTCAGTCCACTCTCTTATAGAACCAAGGCTACCAGCCCAGGGACGGCACCACCCACAAGGGGCCCTCCTACCCTTGATCACTAATTGAGAAAATGCCTTACAGCTGGATCTCATGGAGGCACTTCCCCAACTGAAGCTCCTTTCTCTGTGATAACTCCAGCTGTTTCAAGTTGACACAAAACTAGCCAGTACACCTGGCAACAGCCAGGCATGACTGACTCACCATAAAAGTGGCTGTTTGCCCCCTCCTCACTTTCTTACTCTCCTTCTCTCTGCCTCTTCTCCCATTCTCCCCATCCCCCTTCCCTGTCTCTCTCCAAGTGTTCCTGGCCCACCTCTCTTCTCTCTCTCTTTTCTCTGTCTCTTTGCCTCTCTCTGCCTCCACTCCTTCCTCAACTCCCCTTCCCATGCCCTAAATAAATAAATAGTATGGCTGGTACCTCAGAAAGAAGGGATGCCTCAGCTTAGTTCCACAGAGGCACCCCCTCCCACCTTACCATACAGTGCCTCTACCAAAACATATCCTGGTTCTCTCTCTCTCTCACCAGGGAATGCTATGTAAATAACTCTATACTTCATCATCTGTGCAACCTTCCTGGCAGGAAAAGAGATATTCTAAAGCAACATCTGTGTCTCTCCTGTCAGCTACCAGATAATGGATCTCAAGAAATTGCCATTTTCCCAGAAATCGCACGCTGCGGGGAAGATCGAAGCCTGGTGCTACCCGGAGGAAAAGATTTCCCATGGTTCCGACAACTTGTCAGACCATCTTGCAGGGCAGATGGAGCCTAGGCGCTAATGGGCCAATGATGTCAACCTGGGACAGAACTGCTTAGTTAGACCTTTGCCCTCTAAGCCCAAACCTGACGTCAAGACCCTGAAGATGGACCTGGGAGTCAATGGACTTCCTTATTTGTCTTCTCTTTTCTGTTTTCCAGTACTACTTGTTAGTGTAATTGACCTAGTGAGGACGGGGGACTGAAACCTAGCTTTTTGAGGCTGCCAGAGTCCCAGGCTTTGACGCTAACATCTCCAGAAATGTTTAGAGAATGAAGTGTGTGTGTGTGTGTGTGTGTGTGTGTGTGTGTGTAGTGCAGTTATAGCTTTCTCCCAACACCTTTGACCCATGTCCCTGGAGTCTGAGGGAACAGTGCCCAGTGTGTTTGCTGACACATCTGATTGTAGCTACACTGAGCTCTGCTGGGTCACTGACAAACTCCAGGAACTCCTGCAAAGGCAAAAGCCAAAATTTTGTTTTCAGTCACCTCATTTTTATCTCTTATAATCTTACTTGGAATTGAACCTAGATCCCTTTAAAAGTTACCCCCTTTAAAGGCCCATGTGTAAATTTTGTCACCCCACCTTCAATACTCATCTAAAAACTGGAGACTTTCTAATGTGATAAGTAGTACATTATTCTATCAGAGTCCTAGGAACATTATCTTGTGCTGACACCTGCTGGGCAGGTGGAGAATCACGGATACCTGTAAATTTCTGGAGGCAGGAAGTGCATCTCTCCCATTACCTTCATCATAGCTTTAGGCTTGTCTTTAGCTCTTTCTCCTCTTAAACCTGGGGGTCTGCATTAGCATTTGGGTTTCTGCAGTGTAGCAATTCTATTGATACGATTATTACACTTGGCGGCAGTGCTGTATGCCTGCCTTTCAGAACCATTGCCCCAGTGAAGTGGGCCCAGGGAAAGGTCCTCTGGAGCCACTCTTCATATGAGATTCACCTAACTGGTTGGCACTGTGAAGAGTTACCAGATCTGGGCTAAGCTTCCTAAGGACAAAAGCAGCAGCCAGGGTTAGAAGCTATTTTCTTCAGGTTCCTCCAGGGAGCCACTGACCCACAGACTGCTTCAGGTGTTTTACCGCCCAAATAAGACCTTTGTTACAAATCATCTGACTGCTTCTATTTAAACATGTCATCTTCCGTTTTCTCCCTAAAGTCAATATCCTATTAATTCAATACTCAAAAAAATGGGACTCTGTGTGCCAGTTGGCTATATTTTGCTGAACTCTATTGCATGGCACTTGTTGCTTATTTACTAAATTTAACAATGAAGCGTACTTTCTAGGAGTTTCTGGAGAAAAGGAAGATTGATTTGGGGAAGACAGTAGCCGTCCTGTGAGCCAGTGGTGTGAAACTGAAATCGTGTAATGTGTAACTGGGAATGAATTGACCCTGTTGTTACCTGGGGCTTGGTGTAATGGGTTTTAGCTGAAAATCGAATGTACAGTCTGAGTGTGTCAAGTTTGGGAAGGCCAGCTCAGGGGAGGAAAGGACATGGGGTTTGGAGCCAATCAGATCCAGGTGTGAAAGCTGCTTGCTTACTAACTATGGGACCCTGCAGCTACCTAAGTCCATTGCTTCTGTTTCTTCACCCGAGTGTGGGTGGACAGCAGCCTGTTGTATAGTGGTTTTGGTAATTCAGTGGTATCTTGCCTGGTGCATCAACGGTATAAAGTTGTTTCCATTCCTGTTCCAAAATACTGCGTTTTGTTATTTTGCTTTTGTCAGTGCCTGGGCATTTTGTCCCCTACTTAAAATGCTAGATGCCATTTTTGAAAGGTCTGAACTCCCCACTCTTCTAGGTTTCTGCTCGCTACAATTTCTTTTTTAAAAAATTATTTTATTAGATATTTTCTTCATTTATATTTCAAATGCTATCCCGAATGTCCCCTATACCCTCCCCCCACCCTGCTCCCCTACCCATCCACTCCCACTTTTTGGCCCTGGTGTTCCCAGGGCATATAAAGTTTGCAAGACCAAGGGGCCTCTCTTCCCAACGATGGCTGACTAGGNCATCTTCTGCTATATATGTAGCTAGAGACAGGAGCTCTGGGGGTACTGGTTAGTTCATATTGTTGTTCCACCTATAGGGTTGCAGACCCCTTCAGTTCCTTGGGTAATTTCTCTGGCTCCTCCATTGGGGTCTCTCGCTACAATTTCTTGCTGCAAACATTTCTTTGCTCTTGTCTTCACAAACTTGAGTTGAACTTAATAATGTCTGGTTTTAGACTTTAAAAACTCGTCCCGGGGATTTGTTGATTAAGCAAGTATTTATTAAATGTAATGCCACACAGCACTAGCACCACAACTAGAGCAGTGGGCACAACAGAGCTAAATTCCTACTTTTATAGACTTGGGGTACAGAAATACAGGAAAATAAAACATATGGTTTGTCAAATGCTCATTAAGTGTCGTGAAAAATAAGATAGGAAATGGGATGGTGGAAAGAGGGAGTCAGTTAGAGAGAGAAGAGAGAGAAGAAAGGAGAGAGAGAGACATAGAGAGAGAGAGAGAATTAATGTATCTTTTGGAAGGTGGCTCATGGAGAGCTGTAGGTTCACCTGCGAGTCCCACATTTGCTGTGGTGATGTACAAAGGCTAAGAAGTCCATTAAGTTTGATCCTGTCGGCATCAAGGAACATAGTGCTATGGAGTGTGAGTCTGGGATGGAGTGTGAGTCTGGGATGGAGTGTGAGTCTGGGGATGGAGTGTGAGTCTGGGATGGAGTGTGAGTCTGGGATGGAGTGTGAGTCTGGGGATGGAGTTTGAGGCTGGGGATGGAGT
>NC_034596.1:30801152-30816277 GCF_900095145.1 Mus pahari
CTGGGGATGGAGTGTGAGGATGGGATGGAGTCTGAAGCGGGGATAGAGTATGCGACTGGGATGGAGTGTGAGTCTGGGATGGAGTGTGAGTCTGGGATGGAGTGTGAGTCTGGGGATGGAGTGTGAGGCTGGGATGGANTGTGAGGCTGGGGATGGAGTGTGAGTCTGGGGATGGAGTGTGAGGCTGGGATGGAGTGTGAGTCTGGGATGGAGTGTGAGGGTAGGATGGAGTGTGAGTCTGGGGATGGAATGTGAGTCTGGGGATGGAGTGTGAGTCTGGGATGAAGTGTGAGTCTAGGATGGAGTGTGAGTCTGGGGATGGAGTGTGAGTTTGGGATGGAGTGTGAGTCTGGGGATGGAGTGTGAGTCTGGGATGAAGTGTGAGCCTGGGATGGAGTATGAGTCTGGGGATGGAGTGTTTGTCTGGGATGGAGTGTGAGTCTGGGATGGAGTGTGAGGCTGGGGATGGAGTGTGAGTCTGGGATGGAGTGTGATTCTGGGATGGAGTGTGAGTCTGGGATGAAGTGTGAGTCTGGGATGGAGTGTGAAGTTGGGATGGAGTGTGAGTCTGGGATGGATTGTGAGGCTAGGATGGAGTGTGAGTCTGGGATGGAGTTTGAGTCTGGGATGGAGTGTGAGTCTGGGATGGAGTGTGAGTCTGGGATTGGAGTGTGAGTCTGGGATGGAGTGTGAGTCTGGGATGGAGTGTGAGTCTGGGGATGGAGTGTGAGTCTGGGATGGAGTGTGAATCTGGGCATGGAGTTTGAGGCTGGGGATGGAGTGTGAGTCTGGGATGGAGTGTGAGGGTGGGGATGGAGTGTGAGTCTGGGGATGGAGTGTGAGTCTGGGGATGGAGTGTGAGTCTGGGATGGAGTGTGAGGCTGGGAATGGAGTGTGAGGCTGGGATGGAGTGTGAGGGTGGGGATGGAGTGTGAGTCTGGGATGGAGTGTGAGTCTGGGGATGGAGTGTGAGTCTGGGGATGGAGTGTGAGTCTGGGATGGAGTGTGAGGCTGGGGATGGTGTGTGAGTCTGGGATGGAGTGTGAGTCTGGGGATGGAGTGTGAGTCTGGGATGGAGTGTGAGTCTGGGATGGAGTGTGAGGCTGGGGATGGAGTGTGAGTCTGGGATGGAGTGTGAGGCTGGGGACTCGTGCACTCTGTCCTAGTCAGGAGCACATGCACTCTGTTCTTCATTCCTGGCAAAGGTGACTTGGAAGCGAGTGTGGGAAAGGAGTTACTGATATTGTGGGGTCCTAAAGAACCCTCGGGCTTTCCTCCTCATTCCCCTCTTTATTTCTTATGATAGAACAGAGAGTGAAGACCGTCAGTAAGACACAGGCTTGACTAACAGGAAAAGGGCAGAGAGGCTCTCGCCAGGACCATGCCATTTTGTAAACTCCATTTCGGTTGAACTTCGACAACTCCTGTAACTACAGTCATTTGATCCCTAGAAGAAAAATAACCTGTTTCTCTAGACCAGTGTCTCTCAACCTGTGGGTCACGACCCCCTTTTGGGTCACATGACCCTTTCACAGGCGTTGCACATCAGATATCTTGCTTATCAGGCACTTACGTTATGATTAATGTAAAGCAAAATTACAGTTATGAAGGAGCAACAAAAATAATTTTACGGGTGTGGGGTCGACACAACATGAGGAACTGTATTAAAGGGTTGCAGCATTGGGAAGATCGAGAACCTCTGCTGTACACTCTTGACTGCCCTGCCTCGTGGATCTTAGTGATGGTTACCTGGAAAGATGACACTCTTTTTAAATGATGGACAACAGCCCCCTAGAAAAGGAAACTTCTGACCTCCATCCCCAGCTCCTCCTTCTGCCCTATGGCTACCCCACTGTGTAAGGCATCAATACCCACCCAACTGTGGATATCCCCTCCCCATCCCCCAGTAAAGGCCTGCACTGTCTTATGTGTCTGGTTCTCATGTCTGTTTTTTCTTCTGCTGACCTTTCAGTTCTGGACAGAACCCAGGGTTTAGGGAAGAAAGAAAACACAGCCTAAAGAAGGCGGATGTCAGAGGACTTAGGGACCTGTTCACGTAGGGACTTTTGGCCCTGGGGGAGTTGGCTCCCAAAGGATTTTTGGAAAGCTTGAAACAGCTTTAATGTTTTGCGTTTTTGAATTTGGGGCATTGGAATAGCTTTTGAGGGAGATGAAATCACTGGGTGTGAGGCCATGACCACCGTGCCTCTCTGTCTCTTGTTCTTCTATGTACTCTTCCAGGCCTCTCCTGGGGACCACTCTGCTGCGCATTACCCTCCTGGCAAACTCCTCTGTCCTAAAATAAAGGAAAAAGAAGAACACAAAGAAAAAGAAAGCAAACAAACACAAAACCCCAAGGCCGGTGACAGCCTGAATCCTGGCGAGGGCTGGAGTCTGTTGCCTCTCCCATGCAAACAGACCCTGCTCTCAAAACGGGTTAGGGATGCTGTCATTTTGATCCTCTTGTTCTCAGTGTCAAAAGGCACAGCCCTGACAGATTAGTGCCCTCCTCTTATGACCCCATTTAATCCTTATAAACCACAGGCAGCAAATAGAGCAGCACTGAGGATTAGGGCTGCAGCGTGAGTTGGGGGGACACACAGTCTAGTATACAGCATTAGGTTTCGGTAACGTAACAGATACGTTGCAGGCTTTTTTCCAAATGACCCATTCGATAGACCTGGAAGGTTCTTTTCACACACACACACACACACACACACACACACACACACACACACACACATATAAAATGCATATTATGTATTTTGATTTTATTCGTCCCTCCTCATTATCCTTTCCTGTCCTAACTCCCTTTTCCAATGGTCCCCTTACTCTTCCCCAAAACTCTCTACTTTCCTGTCTTACTATTTTAAAGTCTGGATTCTGCAAATGATTAAAAAAAAGTACATGTAATATTTGTCTTTCTGAGTTTGGTTTATTTTGCTTAACATGGTAGCCTTCTGATCCATTCATTTCCCTAAATATGACATGTTTATTTCTTATTTATGCCTGAGTAATATCCATTTATCTGTTGATGCACACCTAAGGTGATTCTATAACTTAACTAAATAGTGACACAATAAACATGGGCACGCGACTACCTCTATGGTGTGCTGGCATGGATTTTCATGGGCACATACTGAAGAGTGGTATGGATGTCTCCTGGGCTAGTTCTAGTTGTAGTTTTTTGAGGAACCTCTGCACTGATTTGCATAGTTATTTTTCTCATTTACATTCCCACCAACAGTAGAAGGGCTCCTTTTCCTCTTGCATCCTCACCAGCATCTACTATTGTTTGATTTTCTAGTGATAGCCATTCTGACTAGGGTGAGATGAAATCTCAATTTAGCTTCAATTTGCATTACCCAGATGGCTAAGGATGTTGAACATATTTTTAAATACTTACTGACTGTTTTTTTTTTTTTAAATTAGGACCTTCGATTGATTACTTTATTTATTAATTAGATTTTATCTGTTTGTTATCAATTCTGGGTATTAATCCCGTGTCTGTGTCTGGGTCTGGGTAATAAACCCTGAAGACAGGGTTTATTTTCTTTTCATCTTTTCACTCCATTGTTTGCTTTGCTGTGTAGAGCTATTCTATTTCATACAATCACATTTGTCATTTCTTGTTCTTTCTTTCTAGGCCACAGGGGTTCTCACCTAAGCTAATGAGCTTGCATCTTGAAGTGTTTCCTGCAACTTCGATGTTTCATGACTTCCATCATCTTTGGTCTACTGTGAACTGACTTCTGTGAGGAGCAAGAGGCATTTTTCCTGATAGGTATTCCATTTTCCCAACACCATTTGCTGAAGACATTTTCTTTCTTGCCTTTATTAGAAAGCCAGATAGCCTTAGCTCATGTGCCTGACTCTGAGTCCTCTATTCTTTATTGGTCCTTGCTTCTGTTTCCATGCTGTTCTAAGCTGATTTTGTGTCTGTGGCTCTGTAGAGTAATTTTACACCAGGTACTGTTATATATTCCTTTAGCTAATCAGGATGTTTATGATTCCTCATGAGTTATATAAAAATTTTTTAAAATTTCTATGAAGAATGTCATTGAATGTTTACAGGAGATTACATTGAGTCTGTGGATTGCTCTCAGTAGCATAGCATTTCACAATATTAATTCTGACGGTACAAGGATGGAGGAAGGCTTTCCTTCATCTAGTGTCTTTTTCAATTTCTTCATGTAGAGGGTTTTCACCTCCTTGGTTAGGTTTATTCCTAGATTTGTTCCCCCTCAGGGTACTATGAATGGGATTGGCTTCCTGACTTTGTTCTTAGCATCATTATTGATGTATAGAGAAGTTACTAGTTTTTGCATATCTTTTAAGTGTAGGATCACGTTGATTGGGAATATAGAAAAATCGACTTCTTCCTTTCTTATTTGTATACATAGTATTTCTTTCTCTTTCATTATTGCTTTGGCTAGTAGTTCAAGAAGTATATTTAAAGAGTTGTGAGGTAGAGCCTGTGAGATTACTTATTGGGTAAAAACCTTACTGACAACCCTGAAAGCCCAAGTCTGATCACGTGTGTGTGTGTGTGTGTGTGTGTGTGTGTGTGTGTGTCACAAGTACATATAAAAAGAAACAAATTAAGTTATAAACAGAAGTGCTGAGAATGGATATGTGTCTTTGTCAGTGTTCTATTGAGGAGAAGAGACACCATGACCATAGCAGCTCTTCTAAAGCAAGCATTTAACTGAGGCTGGCTTACACAGCCAGAGGCTTAGTTCAGCATCATCATGATAAGACGCATGGTGCTGGAGGAGTTGAGTGTTATGGATCTGGTTTAATGCTTGCATTATAGGTTTCCAAAATCGCACAAGAATCCTGCATGTGCGATGCTGAGGGTCCCTACTTCCAGCTGGTTCTGATTAGCAAATAAAGTTGCCAGCGGCCAATGGTTGGGCAGAGAGACAGAGGCGGGACTTTAGGATTTACAGGCAAGGGGACCAAGAAAGCAGCAAAACCAGGCTTGAGAGCTGCAGGGGGGAAAGCATATGATCATGGAAGAGCGGGGGTGGAGGGTGGGGTGTGGGCTAGGGGATGGGAGGGGCCCCAGGGGCCACCCCGATTAGGCCAAGGGTAGCAAAGATGGAATATAGATTTTAGTAAGTAATAATTCAGGAGTATCAGAAGGGATGCGTTAGCAACATGGAAGTTTGAGTATGTGTGTGTGTGTGTGTGTGTGTGTGTGTGTTTCATTCAAGAACCCAGGGCATTGGGGTGGCTAGTGCGGAACCCAGACAGCCACTGCTGGGGAGGTAGAATGGATTAATCGACTGCAGCAACAATCGAGAGTTCTACATCTGGCTCCACAGGCGGCAGGAATAGTGTCTGGGCCTGACTTTGGCTTCTGAAATCTCAGAGCCCTCTCCCAGTGACATACTTCCCTTAATAAGGCCATATGTACTAATCCTTCCAATTATTGCCACTCCCTAATCATTCAAATATATGACCTTATGGGGGTCATTTTTATTCAAACCACCACATTCACTCCCTGACACTTCCCCCATAGTCTTGTAGCAATAATATATTGGAAAAACATATCAAGTCTAACTTCAAAAGTTCCCATGATCTATAACATTCTTAACCCTGTTTAAAAGTCCAAAGTTCAAAGTCTCCTTTGAGAGTCAAGGCAATTTCTTAGCTGTAACCTCTACAAAAATCAAAATAAAAAAATATAATATAAACTTCCAACATACAATAGCATGGGATATACATTACCATTCCATACTGGACCAAAGCAAGTCCAAAGACCAGATAGGCAAACTCCAAACTCTGTATCTCCACGTACAATGTCAAAGCACTTTTCATCTCCAACTTTCTTCAGCTTCGCTGACTGCAACAAAACTCAGTCAGGTCCCGTGTTAATAATGGACTAAGCTTCCGAATCTGTAAGCCAGCCTTAGTTAGATGTTTCCTTCAGAAGAACTGCTGTGCCTATGGTTTCTTCACAGCAGTAGATCACTGACCAAGACACGTATCCATTCTGGGAACTCCTTTTTTTAAAATTTAATCTATTTCCCTTTTTATTTTGAGCTGGTTCACAGCTCTCTTGGCAGATATCCCATGACGATGGCATCTCTAACATCTTGGGTCTCCAGTGAAATCCTGGCTTCACTTTGACAGTTTCATGTAATGGCCTCTCTGTACCTCCCTGCCGGGATAACTTGGCTATATACCTGGCCTCAGGGATTCTCCTTAGCCATAGAGGAAGAGTCCACAACCCCTTTTGATATCCTTGACTCTAAAACCAGAACCATGTAACCAAAGCTGCCAAGTTCTGCTGCTTGCTGGGGCTGGAACTTGGCCCCTCATTCAATCACACTTTCACCACCTTACTGTGTGTTCAATGCTTCCTTCACAGCTTAAGCTTTTCTTTAGTTTCTTTCCACAGGTAGGAAGCTTAGCTGGTGGTGGTGGGGGGTGTCTCACCCTGAGGTAACCACACCCTTTATTCCATTTAGCATCAGGCTTTTCTTTTATCTTTTCATCATCTTGAGAAATGAACTTAGTTCCGTTAAACTTCCTGATGCTTCTTTTCTCTTCAGATTGTACATTTTGTATTTTTCCTTGTTTAGCTTGCTCCTTTTCATTGTAGATCTGCATAAATATGCCACTAATAACCATGTGACCTAGTAACATCCTTCCTCCAACCAGGCTAACTCTTTCCAGTAGTGCCACTCCCTAAGCATTCAAATATACGAGCCTATGAGAGCCGTTCTAATGTGAACCATCACAGCACAGTTGTCTAGTTCCTTATTTTAGAGGAAATGCTTTGTTTCTCCACATTTGGATTATTATTGGCATTAGTTTTGTCACATATAGCCTTTCCTATGTTACTTTCCTTCTATTTCTAGTGTCTTTAGGCCTTTTACTTGAAGGAGTGTTAAATTTTGTCAAGAAACTTTTCTGAATATATTGAAGAGAATATGAGATTTTTGACTGTGGTTCTATTTTGGTCCTATATTATATTTATTGAATTATATATGTTGAAATATCCTTGGAACCCTAAAGTAAAGGTAACATTATCATAGTATGTTATATTTTTCATGTGTTGTTGAATTTGATTTGTCATTATTTTGTTGAGAAATTATGTATCTATGCATGAGGAACATTTGTTTGTCTTTCTATTGTATCTTTATTTTATATTGGTATTTGATCGATACTGGCTCTGAGCAATGAGTTTTCACACTCTTTCCCTTTATATTCATGGATTAATTTTGAGAAACATTGGTCTTAGGGTTTTTGTTTGTTTGCTTTTTGCTTTGTTTGATTTTTGCTTTTTTGAGACAGAATTTTGCTGTGTAACCTTGACTATCTTGGAACTCACCCTGTAGACCAGGGTGGCCCCAAACGCATGCCTTCCTCGGCCTCTCCAGTGCTGGAATTGAAGACATGTGAACACCATGCTGGACTGGTGTTATCTCTTTTTTAATAGCCTGGAAGATTCAGCAGCAAATCTCTACCATGTTGCTCTGGCTTTTCTTAGCTGTCAGACTGTACTTCTGCTCCACAGTACCGCTTATTATAGATCTACTGAGGTTGTTTACATCCCCGTGGCTTAATTTTCAAAAGTTCCATGTGTCTACAAATTTATCCATGTCTTTTCAATTTATTGAAATATAAGTTTTCAAATTATTATTTTTTCATTGTCTTCTGAACTTCATTGGTTTCTGTGTAATGTTCCCCTTCCCACTTCTAATTTTATTAGCTTGGATCTATTCTTTTGTTTATTTTGCCAAGGCTCTATCAATCTTATTTATGTTGTCAAAAAACTGGCTCTTTGCTTTGTTATTTATTTGTATTGTTAATTTGGACTCTTTCATTATTTTTTTTACCCTGATGTCTATTATCTGTTTTCATCTTCTGGTTTGAGTTGGTTGGTTCTTGCTTTGCAAGTCCTTGGGTTGATTGTTATTTGTGTTGTCTCTGATCTTTTACTTGGGTGTTCACAGCTACACTCTCACTTCTTAGAACTGCCTTTGCTGTATCCCAAAGCTTCTGACCAGTAGTGTTTTCTCTTTTGTTTGAAGTTTCCCAATGACCCAGATCATCCAAGAGTTTATTCTTCATTCGTCATCTTAATGTGCTTTTCTTATAAGCCTGTAGTCAGTAGGGGCCAAGTTCTTTCTCTTGTTGACAATCTACACAGACATTTAAATTGCAGGCCTAAAAGAAGAACATTTATTTAAGTTAAAAAACAAATAAAAAATCCTGGCTCACATCTCTTCCAAAAGACTCCTGCTCGAGTTACTGGAGGCCATGCCAACACTAGAAACCCCAGAGCTTAAGCTGGTATCTAGAACCCAAGAGGCCACATAGGCACCTGGAACCTCAGAGACCACACCAGTATCCAGTACCCCAGAGGCCATGCCAATCCTAAGAAATGCAGAATTCCAGAGGAAACATGGGCACCCAAAACCACAGAGGTCACACAGACTGACAAAATACCAGTGGAGACACTCTACTGGACTTGAAGACTTGCTGGTCTCTAGACCTACATAGAGGTCACTCAGCCAGAGGACCAGAGAGGAAACAGAAATCAATGGAAAAAATAAAAATAAAATAAAAATCCATCCAACAAAGATAAACTTAGAAATCAGCACCTAAACCTAAACCTATAATAACCCCAAACATAGATGACTGGAGGACAGTGTAAGAGAAACAACAACAGCCAGGGCAACAATAGCCTATGGCATCACCAGAGCCCAGCTGTCCCAAGTTCTGGATATTCCAAAGTAGCTGAGGTACAAGAAAATGACCTTAAAGCCAATCTTATGGATATGATAGAGGATCTTAAACAAGAAATGAATGAATCACTTAAAGAAATCCAGGAAAACACAAACAGGCAAAGGAAATGAATAAAACTATTCAAGGCCTGAAATGGATATAGAAGTGATAAAGAGAATCTTGGAGATGGAAAACCTAGGTAAGAGAACCGAAACTCCAGACACAAGCCTGGCCAACAGAATATAAGAGATAGAGGAGATAATCTCAGACATAGAAGATATGATTGAAGAAATCAATACATCTGTCTGAGAAAATGTTAAATCTAAAAAGTTACTGACACAAAACATCCAGAAAATTTGGGAGACTATAAAAAAGACCAAATGTAAGAATAATAGGAATAGAAGAAGGATAAAATTCCTAGCTCAAAGGCCCAGAAAATATTTTCATCAATATCATAGAAGAAAAAGAATTCTAACCTAAAGAAGGAGATGCCTATCAAGGTACAAGAAGTTTATAGAAAAACAAATAGATTTGACCAGAAAAGGAAGTCCCCTTCTCCCCCCACTTACCACATAATAATCAAAAGACCAAACCTATAGAATGAAAGAAAGAATATTAAAAGCTGCAGGGGGGGAAGGCCAAGTAACATATAAAGGCAGACATATCAGAATTATACCTGACTTCTCAATGAAGGCTCTCAAAGCCATAAGGCCTAAACAGATGTTTTGCAAACTGTAAGAGACCACGGATGCCAGTCCTGGAAAAACTTTCAATAACCATAGATGGGGAAAACAAGATATTTCATGACAAAGTCAAATTTAAACAATATCTACCCACAATTCCAGCCCTACAAAAGATACTAAAAGAAAAACTCAAACACAAGGAGTTAACTACACCCATGAAAGCTCAGGGAATTAACATGTCACATGAGTATAACCAAAAGAAGGGCTACACACACACACACACACACACACACACACACACACACACACTACTAACACTGGCACCAGCAGTACCACCAAAATATCAGGAATAAACAATCATTAGTCATAAATATGTCTCAATATCAATGGACTCTATTTCCCAATAAAAACACACAGGCTAACAGAATGGATGTTAAAAACAGGATCTATCATTCTGTTGCACACAAGAAACACACCTCAACGTTAAACACAGACATTACTTGAAAGTAAAAAGTTGGACAAAGGTATTCCAAGCAGATGGACCAAAGATGCAAGCAGGTATAGTCATTCTAATATCTAGAAAAATAGATTTTCAACCAAAATTAATCAAAAGAGGTGAGGAAGGACACTTCATACTCATTAAAGGAAAAATTCACCAAGATAATGCCTCAATTCTGAACATCTATGCCTCAAATGCAAGGTCACCCACATTTGTAAAAGAAACATTACTAAATCCTAAATCATACGTTGACCACTACACATTAATAGTGAAAGACTTCAAAACCTCACTCTTGTGGCTTGCCTTGGTGGTGTTTGCATTTTGATGCTAATCTTGCCCTCTGTGAAGAGTTGTTTCTTTGAGAAAATCAACAAGATAGACAAACCATAAGCTACACTAATTAAAAGGCAGAGAGACAAATTAACAAAATCAGAATGAAAAGGGGACATAACAACAGACACTGAGGAAATCCAAAGAATCATTAGGTCTTACTTCAAAAGCTTGTACTCCACAAAACTGAAAAATCTAAAAGAAATGGTTAATTTTCTCAAAAGATACAACTTACCAAAGTTAGAAAGAGCTAATACCAATACTCTTCAAACTCTTCCACAATCTAGAAACAGAAGGAACATTGTTAAATTTATATCATGAGGCCACAGACACCCTACTACTCAAATCACACAGATTTAACAAAGAAAGAGAATTACAGACTAATTTCCTTTGTGGACATTTACTCAATAAAATGCTCACAAACAGAATCCAAGAATACATCAAAAAGATCATCCATTATGATCAAGTATGCTTTATCTGAGAGATGAAGGAATGGTTCAACATACAGAAATCCATCAATGTAATCTACTATATACACAAACTGAAAGAAAATAAACACATGTCCATCTCACTAGATGCTGAAAAGCCTTTAACAGAATCCAACACCTCTTCCTGACAAAAGTTTTGGGGAGATTGGGGATACAAGGCACAGACCTAAACACAACAAAGGTAATATTCAGCAAGTCAATAGCCAACATCAAATTGAAGGGAATGAAACTCAAAGCAATTCCACTGAAAGGACAAGGCTGTCTACTCCCTTCATATCTATTCAACATTGTTCTACCTGGAGTAATAAGACAACTAGAGGTCAAGGAGATACAAATTGGAAGGAAGAAGTCAAAGGTACTGCTACTGGTGATATGATAGTGTACAAAAGTAACCCCAAGAATTCTACCAGAGAACACCTTCAGGTGATAATCACCTTTAGTGAAGGGCAGGATAAAAGACTAACTCAAGAAAAAAAATATCAGTAGCCCTCCTAAAAACAAACAATAAATGGTGCGAGAAAGAAATTAGAGAAACAACACCCTTCACAATAGCCACATATTTAAAATACCTTGGTACAAGTCTAACTAAGCAAATTAAAGACCTGTATAACAAGAACTTCAAGTCTTGTAAGAAAAAGAAGATGGAAAGATCACCCATGCTCATAAATCAACAGAATATACATAGTAAAAAAAGGCCATCTTACCAAAACCAATCTACAGATTCAATACAATGTCCATTAAAATTCAGTTCAAAACACAATTCTTTTTTTTTTTTTTTTGGTTTTTCGAGACAGGGTTTCTCTGTATAGCCCTGGCTGTCCTGGAACTCACTTTGTAGACCAGGCTGGCCTCGAACTCAGAAATCCGCCTGCTTCTGCCTCCTGAGTGCTGGGATTAAAGGTATGTGGCACCATGCCCGGCCAAAACACAATTCTTTACAGACCTTGAAAGAATAGTACTCAACTTCATATAGAAAAACAAAAGGCCAAAGTAGCTAAAGAACACTCTTGTAAAATAAAATAACTTTCAGAGGGATCACCATTCCTGATTTCAAGCTCTAATACAGAGCTATAGTAATAAAATACATATAGTATTGCCATAAAAATAGACAGGTTTGTCAGTGAAATTGAAGACGTAGAAGTAAATCCATACATCTATGGACAATTGATCTCTGATAAATAAGCCAATATAATACAATAGAAAAAAAGAAAGTATTTCAACAAATGGTGCTTGTCTAACTGGATGTCTGCATGTAGAAGAATGCAAATAAATCCATATCTAACAGGCAGGACAAAACTCAAGTCCAAGTGAATCAAAGACCCCAACATAAAATCAGATATACTTAACCTAACAGAAGAGAAAGTGGGAATAGCCTTGAATGCATTGGTACAGGAAACAACATCCTGAACAGAACACCAATAGTATAGGTGCTATGATCAATAGTTAGTAAATGGGACCTTATGAAACTGAAAAGCTTCTGTAAGGCAAAGGACACCTTCAATAGGACAAAATGGCAGCTTGCAGAGTGGGAAAAGATCTTCACCAACCCCATATCTGATATATGGCTAATATTCAAAATATATAAAGAACTTGTCTTAGTTAGGGTTTTATTGCTGTGAAGAGTCATCATTACCAAGGCAACTATTATAAAGGCAAACATTTAATTGGGGCTGGCTCATAGTTCAGAGGTTTAGTCCATTATCATCATGGTGAGAAGCATGGCCCCATGCAGGCAGACATGATGCTGGAGGTGCTGAGGGTTCTACATCTTGATCTACAGCCAGGAGGAGCCTGTGCCACACTGAGCAGAGTTTAAGCACAGCAGCACACTAGGAGACCTCAAAATCCACCCCCAGAGTGACACATTCTCCAGCACCTATTCCTATATGACCACATCTCCTAATATGTTCCTTATGGCTAAGAATTGAAACACATGGATCTATGGAGGCCAAATCTATATTCAAACCACCACAGAACTCAAGAAACTAGACATCAACAAACCGAATAATCCAATTAAAAAATTGGATACAGGTCTAAACAGAGAATTCTCAATAGAGTAATTTCTAATGGTGAGATACCCTTAAAGATATGTTTAACATCCTTAGCCATCAGAGACATACAAATCAAAGTGACTCTGAGAGTCCATCATCCACCTGTCAGAATGGCTAAGATCAAAACTACAAGTGATAGCGCCTGCTGGTGAGGATGTGGAACAATGGGAAAACTCCTTCAGTGGTGGTGGGAATATAAAGTGATATAGTCAATTTGGAAATCAATATGGTGGTTTTTTTCATAAAATTGAAAGTTGATCTACCTTAAGGCCCAGTTATACACTGCTGGGCAAATACCACCCTACCACAAGGACACTTTCTCAGCTATGCTTATAGCAGCTTTATTTGTAATTGCTAGAAATTGGAAACAACCTAAATGTCCTTCAACCAAAGAATGGATAGAGAAGATGTGGTACACTTACACAATGGAGTATTACTCATCTGTTAATAAAAACTACATCATGAGATTTGCCCACAAATGAATGGAACTAAAACAGATAATCCTGAGTGAGGTAACCTAGACCCAGAAAGACAAACAAGACACTTATAAGTGGGTATTAGCCATAAAGGATAACCATGCTATAATCCATAATCCCAAAGAAGCTAAGTAATGAAGAGAGTTCAAGGAGGGACATGTGCATCTCCCTGGGAAGGAGAAATAGAACAGACATGGAGATGGATATAGGGTGGGATGGGGATGGGAACAGGAGGAATAAGGTTGGTGTTGGATGGAGGGAGAGAGTACTGCGAGAGACAACAGGAATTAGGGGGGCATCTCAGGAAAGAGCTAGAAATTTAGCATGATGAAAATTCCCAGGAATCTATTGGCACGACCCTAGCTAAGATTCCTAGCAATGGGAGACATAGAGCCTGAACTGGAATGTCTCCTGTAACTAACCAGTGGAGGGATTGGGACACCAATTGAGCCACAAAACCTTTGACCTACAATTTATCCTGCCTACAAGATGGGATAAGGAAAAGGTCTCAGAGAAATCGTGGGAGTGGTCAACCAATAGCTGTTCCGTTTTGGGATCTATACCACACGAGAGAGACCAGCCATGGACCCACTGGCTGAATGGTCCAGAGATTTAGGATAGAAGCAAACACAACTGGGGAAAAAAACCAACAAAATGATTCAAAATTATATTCTGCTATACTCATAGATTGGTGCCTAGCCTAATTGTCATCAGAGAGGCTTCATCCATTGACTGGTGCAAACAGATATAGAGACCCACAGCCAAGCACCAGGAGGAGCTTGGTGGAATCCTGAGGAAGAGGGAGAAGAAGGGGTTGTAGGCATGAGAGGGGTCAAGGACATCGCAACAAAACCCAAGAATCAAATAACTTGGGCTCACAGGGACTCACAGACTGAACCAATAACCAGGGAGCTTGCATGGGTCTGACTTAGGCCCTTGGCATATATGTTGAATGGTCTAGCTTGGTCTTCTTACAAGACTCTTTACAGTGGGAGCAGGGGCTATCTGTGGCTCTTTTGCTTACTTTTGAGACCCTTTTTGTTACACCTGGTTGCCCCATCCAGCCTTAATATGAAGGGAGGCACTTAGTCTTACTACAACTTGATATGTTGTGTTTGGTTGTTGTACATGGGGGTAGGGGGCTGTCCTTTTCTGAAGAGAAACAAAGGCAACAGAGTGGTTGGAGACAAGGGTGGGGCGTGGGGTGGGGGATAGGAGCTGGTGGAGTGAAGGGGGAGGGGAGGGACTAGGTGGAGAGGAGGGAGGGGAAATTGTGGTCAGGATGTAATATATGAGAGGACACTTTAAAAAAAAGAACAAATAAAAAATTCCCAAATGCAAATCTAGTATTCTGTGACTGTATTAGACAACTGGCACGGTATAATCAGGTTTCATCTTTTCCTTTCAGTTGTTAATATGCGGAGTCCAATTCTTTCAAGTACATAATTACATAAATCTAATTGTCTTCAATCATCTTTCAGGAGAAATTACTGGCATATGTAGACTTGTCCTCAGTTGTCAGTATTTGTCCTGCTTGTCACATAAAGATGATGCATTTTGAAATGTTCTCTAAGAATGAACTTTGGCACTGTGCCCAATTTACAAGTCCGTGTTTGGATTTTATCTCTAGCTTCATCTAGTTCAGGCCTGTAAGCAAGATGCTTGCAAGTAAAAGGAGACCAGCACAGTCAACGCTCACACACCGGGACTCAGAGCTTTTTTCTTCTTTCTGTTTTGGGGATGGAATCTAGGGCCTTGGGCATGATAGGCAAGTGCTGTACCACTGGAACACACTCTGAGCTTGATGGGAGGGGAGGTTATACTCTCTAGAAACAGAAAGTAACAACACTTTA
>NC_034596.1:30816418-30822382 GCF_900095145.1 Mus pahari
TATCTATGTATCTATCTATCTATCTATCTATCTATCTATCTGTCTATCTTCCACCTTATCTATCTATCTATCTATCTATCTATCTATCTATCTATCTATCTATCTATCTATCTATCTATCTATCATCCATCTTATCTATCTATCTATCTATCTATCTATCTATCTATCATCTTATCTATGTATCTATGTATCTATCTACCTATCCATTTATCATCTATCTCTCAATCAGTCATCTATCATCTACTTAGAAATTAGATGCTTATCAATTTTTTATTTTCATCAAAATTCAAAGAAGACCTAACCAACTTGTCAATGAATATGTAATTTAAAATATTTTGATAAATATGCCTCTTTTGATTTCTTACTAAGAACTAATAAAAGAGTAAGTAAGCAAACCCTAACACTACTGTAAGGAAATGCCTGGCATCCCGGTTACTTGCTTAGTTGAACAGACTTCTGTGTTTAAAAGGAAAAATGGAAGCAGGATTGATACTGACTTCTGTTTAAATTTTACCAATAATAGACATAAATACACAAACTGATCAGAGAAAAGGTATGTCTAATCATTTTGTTTAATTTTCTAATAAAACTACTAAGCTTAAAAATAATTCTTTGCCAAATTCTCTATATACCTGTGTTGATTTTTGTCAGTTGGGTACTAAAATTTATTGTAAAGATACTCTATAAAACTTTAAAATTCCTAACAAACAAAGCATACATTTTTCAGTTTTAAAGAAAGTTTCTGATCATGAATTTTTATTATTTTATTTATTTATAATCCAGCCATTGCCCCCACCCCTAGTCCCTCCTCCCACCATTCCTCAATCCATTCCTCCTCCCCCTTGACTTCCAACCAGGCCCATCCATTCCCTAGAGCCTCAAATCTCTGGAGAATTTGTTGCTTCTTTTCCCACTGAGACCAGACCAGGCAGGCAGGCCTCTGCTATAAATGTACTGGAGGCATTGGATCAACCCATGTATGCAGGCCTGGTTGGTGCCCCAGTCTCTGGGAGCTCCGTGGGATCTGGGTTAATTGAGACTGCTGGTCTTCCTATGGAGTTGTTCTCCCCTTCAGCTTCTTCAATCCTTTCCCTAATTCAACCTTAGGGGCCCCCAACTTCAGTCCGGTGTTTGGGTGTAAGTATCTGCATCTGTCTCAGTCAGCAGAGGACAGCTATGCTAGGCTTCTGTCTGTAAGCACATCCTAGCATCAGTAATGATGTGACCTTTGCTGAAATGCCCAGTTTTAGCAAGGAGAGGGGACTTGAAGAATTTAGCTCCAGTAGATAGACAGAACCTCAGGTGGAGGGACATGGGTTACCAACCATAGTCAGAATTTCTGGTCCAGAATTGTTCCTGTCTAAAAGCACTGCAGGGACAAATAGGGAGAAGAGACTGAAGGGAAGGTCCAATAACCTGCCCAACTTGGGATCCATCTACCATTGTTGAGAATTGATTTTTGCTCTCCTGGGTTTTTTGTTTTTCCATATGAAATTGAGAATTGCTCTTCCCATGTCTGTGGAGATTTGTGTAGGAATTTTGATGGAGATTGTGTTGAATCTGTGGATTGCTTTTGGTAGATGGGCCATTTTTCTATGTTAACCCTACCAATCCATGAGCATGGGAAGATCCCATCTTCTGAGGTCTTCTTCGATTTCTTTCTTTAGAGACATGACATTCTTGTCATACAGATATTTCATTTGTTTGGTTAGAGTTTCACCAAGTTATTTTATATTATTTGTGATTATTGTGAAGGGTGTTGTTCCCCTATTTTCTTTCTCAGCCCGTTTATCATTTGTATGAAGGAAGGTTACTGATTTGTTTGAGTTCATTTTATATCCAGCCACTTTGCTGAAGTTGTTTATCGACTGTAGAAGTTCTCTGGTAGAATTTTTGGGGTTGGTTATATATACTATTATATCATCTGCAAATAGTGATACTTTGACTTCTTTTCCAATTTTAATCCCCTTGATATCCTTTTGTTGTATTATTGCTCTAGCTAGAACTTCAAGTACTATATTGGATGGGCATCCTTGTCCTTGATTTTAGTGGGATTGCTTCAAGTATCTCTCCATTTAATTTGATATTGTCTTTATATGTTACTTGGCTTTTTTCCCTTACCACTTTTAATATTTTTTCTTTGTTCTGTGCATTTAGTGTTTTGACTATTACATGATGGGAGGATCTTCTTTTCTGCTCTAATCTACTTGGAGTTCTGTAGGCTTCTTGTACACTTATGGGTATCTCTTTGTTTAGGTTGGGGAAATTTTGTTCTATGATTTTGTTGAAGATGTTTTCTGGTCCTTTGAGTTGGGAATCTTCACTCTCTACTATTCCTATTATTCTTAGGTTTGGTCTTTTCATTGTGTCCTGGATTTCCTGGATGTTTCGCATTAGGAGGTTTTTATAATTTGGATTTTCTTTGACTGGTGTGTCAATATTCTCTATCATATCTTCTACACCTGAGATTCTCTCTTCCATCTCTGGTATTCTGTTGGCGATACTTGCGTCTGTAACTCTTGATCTCTTTCCTAGGTTTTCCATTTCCAGGGTTGCCTCCATTTGTGATTTCTTTATTGTTTCTACTTCCATTTTTAGGTTTTAGACAGCTTTGTTTAATTCCTTCACCTATTTGATTATGCTTTTCTGTATTTCTTTAAGGGATTTATTTGTTTCCTCCTTAAGGGCTTCTACTGGTTTGACTGTGTTTTCCTGATTTCTTTAAGTGAGTTATTTATATTCTCCTTAAAGGTCTCTATTATGAGGTGGGATTTTAGGTCAGCATTATGCTTTTTCAGGTGTGTTGGAGTATCCAGGGCTTGCTGTGGTGAAAGAACTGGGTTCTGATGGTGTCAAAGTATATTGACTTCTGTTGCGTATGGTCTTGTACTTACCTCTCACCATCTGGTTATCTCTGTGCAAATGATGGTTAGAGTTCCGGTGGTTAAAAGTCACTGTCTCCAAGCTTTGTGTCACCTGACTTAGGTTCCTGGGATCCCCAGAGTGGAAGGAGAGAACCAACTCCCACAAGTTGTCCTTTAACCTCTACACTTACACTGAGGCATGCGTGTGCCCTCCTCACATGAACACACAAATGAGTAACTGAGGTAAAGCAAATATGTGAAAAAGAAAGCATGCAAAGTAGGTGTGGGGAATGCACATGTTTCCAAAGTTCCTTTAGAAAAATATGACAGAAAAAAGTTTGAAGGCCACAGATCTAGTTCATCAAAACTTTGCAATTTTCAGAGTTGAAGGTAACAGACTTCCTGGAAAGAGAGATGTACAATGAAAAACTAGTACATAAAAGGGAAGATATAAATATATTATCGATAACAATTCTTTTGATTGAAAAGTGGTCCTGAATATTTCTTTAAATTACAAATTAGCACATAATTTCTAGTTTTTAGTTTTGGCTAGCAGCTGAAGATAGTCTGTCATCTATGAACTTTGCCAAACATATTTGTGAAGTCACTTTTCTTTTCTGATGAGTTCAATTATGTTGAAACCAAAAGTCTATTATTAAAGTTATGATTACTACTGCATGTGCTGACTTTGTGCTCATAACTAGAAATATGGGAATGACTGAGGAAAGAAGAAACTCTTAAAAATTAAAGGGTCAGAAGAAAGTAGAAGTTAATATAAATGGTAAGGAAATGGTAAGGTGAATATATGCAGAAGCCCGAGGTCTATGCCAGGTGTGATTTTCTTACCTTTTGGACTAATTTACCTCACTGAACCTGAAAATTGCCCCAGGGACCCTCCTGCCTCTGCTTGCACAGCGCTGAGATCATAGGCATGCTCTATCTGCCACAGCCAGCTTTTTAATGTAGGTTCCAGGTATTGAACTCATATCTTATGCTTGTGTGATGAGTACTTTACGATCTGAAGTTCTCGTCAGTCCTATCAAGGAGTTTTGAATGAAAGAAATTTTCATTTCTTTCCCATAGTTGTATTACAAGGAATTTGAAGCAATAAAGGAAACCATAATGTGGTGGTTTGAATATGCTTGACCCACGAGAAGAGAAGTGGGACCATTAGGAGGTCTGGCCTTATTAGAGAAGGTGTAGCCTTGTTAAAGGAAGTGTGTCACTGTGGGGATGGGCTTTGAGGTCTTCTCCTATGCTTAAACTTTGCCCAGTGGGGAAGAAAGCCTCTTTCTGACTGTCTCATATCAAGATGTAGAACTCTTGGCTTTTCTAGCTCCAAGTCTGCCTTCATGATGCCATGCTTCCCACCATGATGATAATGTAAGCCATCCCCAACTTAATATTTGCTTTTATAAGAGTTGCCTTGGTCATGACGTCTCTTCATAGTGATAAAACCCAATCTAAGACACACCCTCACCCCATGTGTGGATAGCACCCACCCTGTAGAGAGACTAGATAGATAAAAGCTGTGGAGGGAAGCTGAATTTAACCCTTCTGAGTCCGGACACTTACTTTTCCTGCTCTGTAGGTGCTTCTAGTCCTTAGCTCCTTCGTCTAACAGTTTATAAAGCTGTCCCACTTCAGTTGAGAGGCTGAGGGTTCCTGGAAGAGCTCTCCCATCAGGAGGCTGCAGAATTTCCAGGAAACTGTATGGGGGGGAGGACTGGCCAGGGAAACAGTAAGTTGAGCTGTCTGACAGCTTGCCAGGAATTTGGTTATAGGACTCCAAGAACTGCAGAGCAGGTGTGATCAGTGTTTACTGTGAAGAGTCCAGGCCAAAAGGATCAATGGGCTGCCTGGATGATCATGGCTTTTGAATGGGAAGCAACTCATCCAGGGGTCTAGTTCTATAGGCTATAGGGTTGGTAGACTCAATGTGAGAGGAAAACCTTTTATACCCACATCTAGTTGTTTTTTTTAACAGTTCTCAAAATTTAATGGGAATTGTTTGAAATGATCATTTAATAATGCAGTTTCCTAGAAACTGCCCAGATAGTCGTGTTAATGGGTCTTTCCTGGGACTGTTTCTGAACCATGATTTTTCAAAGATTAAAGAGGCCTGAATAAAGAAATGTAGCCACCAGGGGTACTTCCATGCTTAGATCCATGCTAGGGTATTCTGCTCTCTGCTCTGGGCCTCTTCTGGTCATGTCATACCTCATGTCTGAGGGACATGAGGACTCAAGGAATGTGTAGAACAACGGTTCTCAAATGGTGGGTCTAAAGCCCTTTAGGGATTGCATATCAGATATTTATATTATGATTCACAACAGTAGCAAAATTACAGTTAGGAACTAGCAATGAAACAATTTTTATGGTTGGGGGTCACCACAACATGTGGAACTGTATTAAAGGGTCATATACAGCTTTAGAAAAGTTGAGAATAACTGGATAAACTGTGACTAGTACCTTAGATTATGAGTTGGAGGATATAAAATTATCAATTTATTATAAGACATTGGCTATGAATGTTGATGTCAAAAAAAAAAAAAGACCTCAAAGAAAGAGGGGAGCCACCTTGGAATTTTCTCTGGATATTATCTAAGACCTTTTAGGTAAAGGGTGATGTGCGATTTTGTTAGGGGAACTTAACATTGTTTAATCTTTAGAATATTTTAAATTTAAAGATGGGTGTAGTGGCACTTGCTTTTTTTCTTTCTTTTCTTGCTTTTCCTTTCTATTATTTTATTTATTTACATTCCAGCCAGTGCCTCCCTCCCAGTCCTCATTCCCGTAGTTCCTCATCCCATTCCTTCTTCCCCTTGCTTCCAAGAGGGTGCTTCTCCCATCAGACCTCCTCCTTCCCTGGGGCCTCAAGTGTCTTGAAGATTAGGTGCATCTTCTCCCATTGAAGCTAGAGCAGGCAGTCCTCTGCTAAATATGTGCTGGGCACCTTGGACCAGTCTGTGTATGCTGCCTCGTTGGTGGCTCAGTCACTGGGGACTCCCAGAGGTCTCAGTTAGTTGAGACTGCTGGTCTTCCTATGGGGTAGCCCTCCCCTTCAGCTTCTTAATCATTCCCCTAATTCAACTATAGC
>NC_034596.1:30822528-30823698 GCF_900095145.1 Mus pahari
GAGGCAGAGGCAGAGGCAGAGGCAGAGGCAGAGGCAGAGGCAGAGGCAGAGGCAGAGGCAGAGGCAGGCAGACCTCCAAGTTTATGTCCAATCTAGTTTACAAAATGAGTTCCAGGACAGCCAGGGCTACACAGAATAACCCTGTCTCAAAAAAAAATCAAAAAATTAAACTGAAACTTATCTATAATTATATATATGGGTGTTTTGCTGCATTCATGTCTGTATACCATGTGTGTGTAGTGCCTGCATATAACAGGTAAGACTGAAGTTACAGACACTGGTGGTGCTGGGAATTGAACCCAGATCCTCTGGAAGAACAACAGGTACTCTTAAGCACTAAGCCATCTCTCCAGTGACATATGTATTCTGACTTATAAGTTAGTGACTAAACCTTTGTTGCTTTATCAAACTGCTGAATGGCACAGGTCCCCCCTCACCCACAGAAGCACTTGTATCTGCAGGAAAGAAGCAATAAAGAGATGAGAGGACATTAGTGTGAGAAACTGCAGGGGGACAGAACATATTTCCTCCAAGATGGTGTCTCGGTTTTACCTATGAATGTCAAGGTCTGGGTCCAAATGAGCTTTTAAAAAGCATGCCTTTAAGATGCTCTCTGCTCTGCACACTGCAGGAGCAGCCTATGCCTGCAAACTAAAGTCATTGCAGTGGCAGCTTTTTATCTGGAGCAGCATCCTATTGTCTAGCTTGCATGGCTAACCACAGCTTCCCCACAGGGTGATGAGCTCCAGTTTCAGCTGAGAGAGGAGTGAAAATGGCTACTGTCACTGTGCTGTTTGCCCCTCTCTGTGATTATGAGCTGTGAGAATGGGTGCTGCTGAGTTTTAAATGTAAACTTAAATGATAGCTTACACATGCTATCATTTCAGGATTTGCAGATTACTGACAGTTTCCATAAAGACTACATTGACAGCGGGTACCATTGATGCCTTGGTGGAGATTGGGCAGTGAGAAGCAGCAGAGTTCCTGGACTGTGTGGTTGTCTCTCACTGGCTCACTTCCTGATCCTTTAATCCAACATCTGGATGTATGCTTTGGTTTTCAGTGACAAATAGTATGCCTTTGTGAAGGATGTTTGGATGTTTTTTTTTGGGTATGTAAGGACACATGCACGCACACACACACACACACACACACACACACACACACACA
>NC_034596.1:30824483-30840388 GCF_900095145.1 Mus pahari
TAGAACCCAAGACTACCAGCCCAGAGATGGCAACACCCACAAGGGGACCTCCCCCCTTGATCACTAATTGAGAAAATGCCTTACAGCTGGATCTCATGGAGGCATTTCCCCACTGAAGCTCCTTTCTCTGTGATAACTCCAGCTGTGTCAAGTTGATACAAAGCTAGCCAGTACAATATATAAAACAGATCTTTTTCTTTAAATGTAATATGACATCTTTGCTGGCTGTTTTGTGCTATGTTCTCTTCATCATGAGAACCTAAGAGGATAACCTTCATTCTTAAGTGTGGAAGGCACCACATGGGAATATGAACTAGGGAAAGTCTAGGAATTCATCAGAACTCACAGTATGATGCTCTTCATGGTAGTATTACAGGCACATATTCATTTCTGTCTATTCCTCTTCTTCACTGATGGTGGAGATAATTGTAAGATGGCTTTTCTCCTCTAAAGGCTGACTCGAATTTGAGAAGTGGAACACTTGTTGTAGGTAACTGTTCTCTCTTTGTCCTGGGAGAAAACTAAAGATGCCAAGTCGTGCTGAGAAGTCATGCAGTATGGTCCCTGGGCCCTCGCATTAATTATTTCCATTGCACCATAAAAGCAAATAATTCAAATTGTGAATAATTACAGGTGTTTGGTCCAGAGCATACGGACTCAGCTAAAGGTACAATTAGCTGATGACAGAGGTGTCTGGACAGTAGATGACACTGTTAATATGGGTCCCTGTTGCCATTTTTCACATTCTGTTTACTATACTATAGCATGATCTCTCTCTCTCTCTCTCTCTCTCTCTCTCTCTCTCTCTCTCTCTCCTGTTTATAATTAATTCCTCTTCTGTTTTCTATATGTTTCAATAAATTTCCTTCTTATTATTCTGTAGGAAGAATATAAAACAAGCTTGGTACTTTCATCTTTAACTGTTTACAAACAAGGACAATCCTTTCCTAAGGTGTTACAGTGTTCAAGAATAAAATGCTAATTATTTCCTTGAAAGCTATGGGGTTAGTACCATGGAAATAACACCAATACAAAATTGGGGGAGGAGGGAAGGGGAGGGAAAGGTGAAGGGGAGAGAGGGGGTAAAGGGGAGGCCATGCTTCTAGGATCATGCTCCTTTCAGCCCTCCCAAGGAAGCTTTGCTTTTTTGTTGTTGTTGTTGTTGTTGTTAGGGTTTCTCTGTGTAGCCCTGGCTGTCCTGGAACTCACTCTGTAGACCAGGCTGGCCTCGAACTCAGAAGTCCACCTGCCTCTGCATCCCGAGTGCTGGGAGTAAAGGCGTGCGCCACCACGCCCGGCTTCTCTTTTGACAGTTAAAATATTGCAGACTTCATTTTTCTTTTTAGTGAATACCAATTGTAAAATCAGTGGGTTTCATCACCACCCTTTCATGTACATATTTAAAGTGGTTTGATGAGATTTACCTTCCTTATTGCTCATACTTATTCTCTGTCCTGCTGGGACCCCTTGTTTCTCCTCCCCCAGACTGTATGTCTATGAGAAATGTCATACTTCACTTTCTGATTCTGGCTTATTTTACTTAATATTACTTTAAAAAGAAAAGGGAATAGGAGCGGAGAACTGTAGTTGCTGCTGCTATAAACCGAGCAGCCGTGTGTTGTTAGGCTTTTAGAACCTCTGCACTCCCATTTTTACTGTACCCAGACACAGACAAAGAAGATGCAGCTAATGTACACAGTGGATAATACTATCTGGCCACAAAAGAATGGGATGCTGTCATTTTCAGCTGAGTGGATGAAGCTAGAGGTCATTAGGTTAAGTAAAGTGAGCCAGGGACAAGTGGACAGATGCCATTTCACATTGTCTGTGGAATCTAAAAACATTGATTTCAGAGTCCTCCAGAGAAGATGGCAGATACCAGAGGCTGAGAAGAGTAAAGAGGAGGGAAGAAGGAGAAAAGGCGGATTCAGGGCACTGAGGGGCGCTGTAGTTAGACGAGAGACATTCTGCAGTTCTGCTTAACATCAGGGTGACTACAGGTGTGGATATTGTAACATATATGTAGACAGATCTACAGATATGTCAGCTTATCTATTAATGCAACATGTTAAGAAAGGAATAATTGAGAAAGAACATTTGAAAAACTCATCATTCGTTTATAATACTACTTATAACAACAACAAAGGAACCATGTATAAACCAGGAATGCAGGGTCTCCACCCACACAGTAAACACTGTGGACTCGACATGAGTAGTGAAGCCCAGCATCATCTTCTCTAGAGGCTCAACAAGCTTGGTGTCTCCGCCTCCCATTAACATTTTGTTGGGCTTTATAAAACACAAATAAAAACGGAATAATGTTGGAAAGAAAGAGTCATCATTTGCATGTGATATTTTCATATCCAGAAAATTCATGAGGCTTAATGGCAAAGCTATTTAAATTAATGTAAAAGTCCAAAATACAAGAAAGAAATCAAGGGTCAAAACACAATTAACAATAATAATTACAAAATTATGATGGGAAAAAAATCCCATCAGCATCAAAGTCCCTCAGACTGAGAATAGAGATATTAAGTGCCATGCCATACCCTTATAAAGACAACAAGGAAATTCAGACTCCGAGTAAGTGAAGCCGCACAGTCTAACGTGTGGATGAAATGTAATCTGGACTGTGGCACATGTCCCAGATCCCAGCACTTGGGAGGCAGTGGCAGGGATATGCTGCAAGTTCAAGGCCAGCTTGGTCTACGAAGATAGTTCTAGTCCAGCCAGAGCTGCATAGTGGGATCCTGTTTCAGTTAAGTAATTAATCATTGATTAATTAAAGAAAAGAAAAAAAAGAAAGTGCTGGAAAGATGGCTCAGGGGGAAAACACTTGTTGAACATGCGTGAGGAGCTGAGTTTGGATCCTAGATCCCATGGAACTAGCCCAAGCTGTGCATGCGCCTGTAACCCCTGTTGTTATCCAGGCAGGCAGGAAGATCTGTGGGGCTTTGTGGCTGCAAGTCTAGCTTCAGGTTACAAGTGATGAAGCCGGGCACCAAAGGTCCTCCACACACACACACACACACACACACACACACACACACACACACTGCACGCATACACATTTACATGCACACATACATACTTATACAACGCATGTATACCACATTTACACATACACATAAAGAAAAGTTGACAAAGACAAGTAAATGATGAATGAACATAAGACATAAATTTCATGAGTGTAGCAATAAAATTTTGAGTGAGTTCTTCTGATTATTAGAATGGGCAAATATTAAAATCATGGCTATCCAGAGCTGGCAGGGTACAAGAGAATGAGCCCATTTATGTTGTTGGACTGCTTGGTTTAGGGAGACAATTTGGTGCGATCTATCCCAATTTTAAGTGTGAGCAGCTGAGGTAACATTATAAAGTTAAAAATCTATCCCTTGGAAATATATACAAAGATATGTACAAAAGTATTCACTGACATATTTTAAAAGATTTATTTTTAGTATTTTAAACTATATGTATATGTGTGTACATACATATATACATACATACATATATTTATATATGTATGTGTGTATGTGCATGTACACATATATGTATATGTGTATATTGGTGAGGTATGGGGTAGAGGAGTGCAGATACCTGCATAGACCAGAGACATGGGATCCCCTTAGAACTGGAATTACTGGCAGTTGTGAGCCCCCAACCTGGGTCCTGCTAATGGAACTCAGGTCCTCTGCAAAAGTGGCAGGTACTCTTACCTGTGGAGTCCCTAGCCCCTCGCTGTAATTTAATTCAATTATAAATTAATTAAAGGCAACTCCGTTGAGACTCATAGTGAGTTTTTGTGCTGGGAAGAAGTGACTTTTGCTCGCAGTGCTAAATGGGCCATCAGCATCATCCCGTGCGGTGGAGTGAATGAGAATGGGCTCATAAGCTCATGTATTTGAATGCTTGGTTCCCAGTTGATGGACTCCTGGGAAGAATAAGGAGGTGTGGTCTCCTTGGAGGAGGTGTGTCACTGGGGATGGGCTTTGAGGCTTTTAAAGCTCATGCCAGGCCCAGTCTCTGCCTCTCTGCCTGCTGCCTGTGGATCAGAATGTAAAGCTTTCAGTCACTGCTCCAGTGACACGCCTGCTCGCTCCCTGCCGTGAAGATCATGGACTAACCAACCTTCTAAACCTATAAGCAAGTCCCAGTGTCATAGTATCATTTCACAGCAGCAGAACTGAGATACCTCCTTCTCAACTCATGGGAAGTAGGGCGTTGTAGGATGCGGTCTTCTGGGTATGACAAGGCTATTGCACTCCTAAACTCACCCATACAAGATTAGCCCCTCAACACTCCATCATGGATGAGAGGTTAGGTCTTCTCATAGTGACCCATCTCCCAGGTTCTGTTTACTTTCTTTTGAACTTCTCATTGATCTTTATTTGATTCCTCTACTTCTGTCCCTCACTGTCTTTGATGGACTCCATCCTCTTGGTGAGGCTTTAATTGCGGTTTTAATTGGCTTGTTGAGTTGTTTTCATTATAAACATTGTCCCAATTTGGGTTTTCTTTAAAAATTCAAATTCTGTTTTTGTGGGCCGGTGAGCTGTGTACAGACAGCCTGGTCCCCGTAGGCTGTCCAGCATAGGCCTGGAACTCCGCAGAGCTGGTGGGCGGTGACTTCTGCTTTCCTGGGACAGTAGGAGTTCTGCCATGCCTCCCGGGCCTCTGGCTCCAGTTGCAGCTTCAGCCTCCAGCAACCCCCTGCAGAAAGGTGTATCGGCGCAAAAAGCTCAAGGTATTCCGTCTGGACTCCACCCCCACAGTTACCTGGCAACAGCCAGGTAGCCCCCAGCCCACTCTCAAAGGAGCTGCTTGCCCCCTCCTCGCTCTTTTGCCTCTTATTCTCTTGCTCTTACTCTTGCTCCCTTGCTCCCCCTCTCTCTGCCTTCCCTTCCCCCCTCTCTTCACATGGCCATGGCCGGCCTCTACTTCTCTACTCTCTCACTATCTCTGCTTTTCTACACTAAAGACCTTAAAACCATGGACTGCCTCATCTCATCAAGACATGCTGTGCTGGAGCAATGGAGCAGGTCTTCCCCTGGAAAGCCTCCCTGCATTCCAGCCACAGCCAAACCAAGCAGCCTGCTGAGCTAGCCTCCTAAGCTAGCCAGACTCTCTCCTCCCTGTGATAACCTGCCAGAGCTCTCTTCCTACCCTTTTCCCTTTGGCCCCTGGGTCAGAGTCCACTCGAGGGTCCCCACCCGTTCTCAGCTCTTCTGCAACGTCTGGGATGTCTGTGAGTGAGAACCTGTTGTCCCTGTCCTCCGTGCGGCCCAGGGACCCGAGAACCAGCTCTTCCATGGTGCCCAGTGGTGCCCCAGAGTTGGAGCCAGACTCCAGAAGTTCCGTAGGACCCGGGACTGCACCTATTCCCACCCCTGGAGCAGGCTCCAGACAGTTCAATGCCCACCTGGTGGCGGTCTGGGGTCCATGCAGTCAAACTCCCCTTGTCTGCCTTGCCCTAGACCTGAGCGGATGTAGGACCCCATTTTTACCCCACATGTTTTCATGCCCTGGACTTCTTTATTTTCTCTGTCCCTTTGTGTTGGTCTTCGTTGAGCTGTTTGATCACAACGACAGTTGTTCTTTTGAATTTCATGCCTGACAGTTCTTCCCAGGACATTTTCCATAGGAGTCATTTCTTAAGCAGTTGTAGTTTTTGGAGGACACACATTGTTTTGGTCTTTCATGTTGTTTTTGCTTCTTCATCTGGATTTGTGCATCTGGAGAAAATGCTTTCTTTCTCTTTTTTTTTGTTTGAGGGGCTTCTCTTCTTTCTGCGGATGTGTTTACAGGGTTCAGGAGTGGGACTAATGCACAGCAGGGCTGGGATGTCAATTTCCTCTGTATCTTAGTTAGGCTTACTGTTGCTATAATGAAGCGCCATGACCAAAAGAATCTTGAGGAGAAAAGGGTTTATTTGATGTTTGCTTCTATAATACTGTTCATTGAAGCAAGTCAGGGCAGGAACTTGGAGGCAAGAGTTGATGCAGAGGCCATAGAGAAGGGTTGCTTACTGGCTTGTTCCTCATGGTTTGCTCAGTCCTTATTCTTATAAAATTCAGAACCACCACTCACAAGTGTCTGGACCCTGCCACGTCGATCACTAATTAAGAAAATCTCTACAGGCTTGCTATCTTCAGCCCAGCCTTCTGGAGATATTTTCTCAGTTGAGGTACCCTCTTCTGAGTAACTTTAGCTTATGTCAAGTTGACACAAAAACTAGTCAGCACACGTTGTTTTTTTCTAGAATTTGGGTCGACTATTTCCTTCTCAGGTGTTTATTTGCTACAGTCAAGTGCCTTCAATAGCTTGGTCACCTGGCAGTGTGACTAGTCTTGGCTCTCAGAGCCAGATACAGTAATAAGAAAGTTCAGTCAGGAAGCTAGCGGGGCTTTGGTGAGTCTTGATGGGAGGCAGTGATCTGGGTCTCCCAGCCACGAGAGTGTTGTCCAGAGAGCCCCCTGTTGGGGAGCAAGCTGAGAACTGCTGAGTACCAAGAGGAGGGGAAGGGACCAGGAGAAAGAGGAGGAGGAAGAAGAGGAGGAATAGGAGGAGGAAGAAAAGGAGGAAGAGGAGGAGGAGGAGGAGGAGGAAGAGAAGAAGGTTGTAATTTTTTGCAATAGCCTTGGAATGATCAGAACAAAGAGAGGCTGAAGGGGAATTCAGGTAGTTTACCTATGTCTTCATTATAGGGACAGATTAGAGCGCATCTTATGGAGAGACATTTGGGGTCTGGCAAGTGTCAAAGGGAGGGAGAAGGGCTAGAAGAATGCCATGGTCCCTGGCAAGCATCTGTAGGGTAACCAGAATGGAGAGGGGCTTTGGGACCGGGGTGGGAAAGAAGGCCCATCATGAACTGGAGAGAGGTTTGGGATTCTCTGTCTCTAACAGAAGGTCTGTAGTTAGTTATGGAAGGGGCAGTTTCCTCAGTAAGTTGATACATTTTTCATGTTTTCTTGCTCCCTCCCTCCCTCCCTCCCTCCTGCTTTCGTAATAAGCATCCCAATTTAATTAATTGGATTACAAACATATATCATGATGGCAGGAGAGGAACTTGTGGGAAAGAGGGAAAAGATTGGAAGGAGTGGAAGGGGGTCACAGAAGGTAATGGGACCAAAATATACCATATACATGTGAGAAAACATCAGCGAAATCTATCCCATGTGTAATTAATACATGCTAATAACATTTTTAAAAGGAGAAGTAGCCAGTTATTGTAGTTTAATAAGAGGCAAGAAATTTGTGCTATGGAGTGCACAAATCCAGGTAATGGAAATAGCTTTTGCACGTATTCTATGTGAAAAGCTATGTCGAAACAGTGCTCACAGTGGAATCCCATTTACCTCAAGCCAGTGGTCATGTGTATGGATAAACAGTAAGGCTCTGGAGTCCAGCTCGTGAAACCATATGCATTTAATATGTTATGTTACCCAGGATGCTATGCCTGCCTGCATGTCTGTCTGTCTGTGCACTGCTAACGGAGCCCAGAAGGTGACATCAGATTCCCTAGGACCGAGTTACAGGCTGTTGTGAGCTGTCATGTTGGTGCTGGGAATCAAACCTGGATCTGTTACAGGAACAGCCAGCTGCAGATAGCTTTATTTCAGGGCTCTCCCATTTACACCCTCTCCAGAGTCTCCAGAATTAAACTATCTGCAGTTGGCAAATCATAACCCTCCGAGTGCACGCGATGATCATAGCAGCTGTGGACAGTCTGAAGCGGCCTTATACCCCACACCTGGGATTAAAACAAAAACATATTCATGTATCGAAACTGGATTTTTTTTTAAGAAACCAAGAGTCTCACTACAGAAAGTAGTGATGTCTGTTTAGAAGACAGGATGGGTAGGCAAGGAGGCATGTAACAAGAAGACTCATAGATTGCCTAAATATCTGAATTCTTATTTTCTTAAACCACAAGTTAGTAATTCACGAAACACAAGATGGTAAGCTGGGAATTCTCAGCAGCTAATCTTTTCTTTCTAGTCCCTACTAAAATTACAGAAAAATTAACTTTAAATAAACAAAATCAATTGGGACATACTGATTATATGTATTTGTGGGATGTAGTGTGAAGCAGGTGATTAGTATGTAATACAA
The DNA here is from genome assembly GCF_900095145.1 of Mus pahari. Lineage (NCBI taxonomy): Eukaryota > Metazoa > Chordata > Mammalia > Rodentia > Muridae > Mus > Mus pahari. The sequence continues at coordinate 30,832,599 of NC_034596.1, forward strand.
AATGATGAAACAAAATAAAATCTATGCTTCAGACATTTGATATGTGCTTTGGGAGCATTTAAAATCCTCTCCTACAACTATTTTGAAATATATATTAAATAAACTACATTCTTCCCACTGCTCTGTGGGATGTGGGAACGTTCCCCCTTTTCTAACTCTGTTTTCCCTCATCCCAGTTCTTCTAGGCTCTAGTAACCAGTAGTAGGTCATTCTCTGTTCCTGTGAGATTAGTTAAACTTCCATGTGTGGAAAAAACATAAAAAGGACGAAATCATAATAGCACAACAGAGAAAGAGACAACTGAGGTAGACCAGATAGACAATCAGATAAAGACCTAGAACTTAGAAATCAGACAGGTCAACATACAAATTGAAAGAGACAGCAGAATAATAAAACTCAAGCAAAGTTCAGAGATGATGGAGAGCCTTCCCAAAGATACCAGGGAGGGTCTAAAGTCAGAATTTATGAACATGACCAGTGGAATGGTTTGTAAAGTTGCCATGGAGCATGAAAAACAAAGGATCAGCCTGATTCCAGACTTGCCCCCCACTCCCGCCACCCAAGAGATTCCCCGGAATGTTTCCCTGTGCCTAGCCCTCCAAGGAGGCTCCCCTCTGAAGAATATAGGGGGTCAGGGTGTGGAGGAAGGGGGAAGCACTGGCTGGAAGCTAGGGTCTGATGAATATGCAGAGCTGAGCTTGAGTTAATCGATACCAGGCGCCCATGACAGCAGCCAAGGAAAGGAAAACTCACCAACGTGTTTTGCTTAGGATTCTCTTGCTCGGTGTCCTTCACTATGGCCTTGCAGGGGAGTCAACCTAATGGAATCCAGAGACAGGGAGCCTGAACTCAGCTATTCAGGGAGACATAGAACTGTCTCCTCTGAGGAAATCCAGACGACCCACCACTGCCAGTCTAGCCAGCCTTCCATGGCCATAGCCACAGACAAATGTGAGCTCCCCAGCAGGTGTTTGGAGTATGGACCATGTCAGTCAGTGTGTAATACCCAAGAGGATGAACAAGTCAAGGTGCAACCAAATCTGTAACAATGCAGGAGTGCTTGGGTACAGTGAGCTCATGTTAGGAAACTCCCAGCGTTAAAGACTCAAGCCACCCTGTGTGCACCAATGTGGAAAAACATCTGCACTGTTTTAGTGGGAAATGGAAAGCAGCTTTTGAGATAGCATGCATGTTTTGTGATACTTTAAAAATTAGTTTATTGTGTGCGTGCGTGCATGTGTGTGTGTGTGTGTGTGTGGTGCATATGTGTATGTGCATGTGTGTGTGTGTATGTGTGTGTGTGTGTGTGTGTGTGTGTGTGTGTGGCAGTGTAAGTGTCACAGCACAGGGTGGAAGTCACGGGACAATTTTACAGCAGTTGATGTGTGGCAGGGTCCCATTTGTTTCTGTGGCTGTGCTGCTTATGGGAGCTTCTAGCTGACCCTCCTGACTCCAGCTATCATCTCGTTGTAGAAGTGAGGAGACTACAGATGTGCATCACTGCATCTGGCTTCTCATGCGGCTTCCTGGGATTAAACTGACGCTGTCAGACTTGCGCAGCAAATGCTTTTGCTGGCTGAACATTCTCCCTGGCCTGGCACTGCCTTTATTTCTAAGAATAAAAGAAATTATGCCCTATCTAGAAAGAGCAGGAAGGGCATGCCACAGACCCTGGACACACTACTGAGGAGTTTGGGCACAGGGGAGAAAGGGGGAAAGTGAATTCAATTTTTTGTCTAGACACAGATATTGTTTGAAGGATTGCCATTAGTAAATGCTACTTTTGTAAAAAATTGAAATAATGATTGCACTAGAATGTAGATACCAACACACACATACACACACACACACACACACACACACACACACACACACACACACCTGGAAAGGTACACAAAAATGCCAGTAGGACTTATCTTTGAATCAGTACATTAAGTAACTGAAGAAGAGGCAGAGATGGGAGGTGAGTGTGGAAGAGGTTGGAGGCAGCTGCACCTCTGGCCTCATCACACGGACAGAATGACTGCTCTGGATTGTCTTGAAGGTAGGGGTGGGGGTCCATTTGATTATTTTATTTTGTCTATGGGTGTTTGCCAGGAAGAGTCAGTGTACCACGTGCATGAAGCTCCTTCAGAGGCCAGAAGAAGGTATTAGAATTTTTGGGTTTGGATTTACAGACAATGAACCATTATGTGTGAGCTGGGGATTGAACTCAGGTCCTCTGGTGGAGAAGCCAGTGCTCTTAATCAGTGAGCCTCGTCAGCCCCCATCTTATTTTTATTAAGAAGCAATTAGTGATTGACCTTCCTTCTCACAACCCTGCTTCTAGATTTCAGCACCATGGGGCTCTGCTGCAGACAAGGTTGTCTGAATGTGCTTACGAAGTTGAACCGGGCACTTGTCATAGGACTAAAAGGAATTAAGGGGAGAAGAGTTAAGTGTAGTTCACAGTTCCAGGGTTCAGTCCTTCATGACAAGGGAGTCATCTGGCCACATATCATTAACAGAAAAAGGAGGAAGAGGGAGAGAGGGAGGAGGGAGGCAGTCATGGAGGTAACGAGGCAGGGAGGAAGAGAGGGGGTTGGGTAGGTCTAGGGTTCTAGCCTATAGACTGGTACTGTCCACAATTAAGGTGGCTCCCCACAAGACCAACGTGTGGATACTTCATTCCTCCTTAGAATAGGGAACAAAATACCCATGAAAGGAGTTACAGAGACAAAGTTTGGAGCTAAGACGAAAGGATGGACCATCCAGAGACTACCCCACCTGGGGATCCAAACCCAGACACTATTGCACATGCCAGCAAGGTTTTGCTGAAAGGACCCTGATATAGCGGTCTCTTGTGAGGCTATGCCAGTGCCTGGCAAACACAGAAGTGGATGCTCACAGTCAGCTATTGGATGGAACACAGGACCCCCAATGGAGGAGCTAGAGAAAGTACCCAAGGAGCTGAAGGGGTTTGCAGCCCTATAGGTGGAACAACAATATGATCTAACCAGTACCCCCTGAGCTCATGTCTCTAGCTGCCTATGTAGCAGAAGATGGCCTAGTCAGCCATCATTGGGAAGAGAGGCCCCTTGTAAACTTTATATGCCCTAGTACAGGGGAAGGCCAGGGCCAAGAAGTGGGAGTGAGTGGGTAGGGGAGCAGGGCAGGGGGGGGGGTTGTATAGGGAACTTTCTGGATAGCATTTGAAATGTAAATAAAGAAAATATCTAATAAACAAACAAACAAAAAAAAGGTGGCTTCTCATACCTCAGTAAACCTAAATCTAGATAATTCCTCACAGGTGTACCCGGAGGCTTGATTTTACATCTTGTCAAGTTGGCAACAGTTGAGGTGAGAATGCTGTTAGGAGCAGACAGATAAAAACAAGGAGATAACGTAAGGTCCACCTTTCCATCCCAGCAAAGGCAGTCTGCGGCGAACATGCTTCTCCCTCTCCTGACTTCGTTTTGATGGTGTCCAGTTCCTGGCCACATTCTCATCATGTTTACCTTTGCAGTTGCCTTTTGTTTAAATGGACTGAACTGGAAAGTCAGGCCGACTGTGCCCTTCAAAACGATAAACATCAGGAAATAAGAGTTTTCTCCCTGCACTACAGTCCCTGGGGCGGACACCTTATTGCATCTCCCATGACATGGGGGTAAGTCAGCATTCCCCAGGCTCTGGTGTTTTCTTCCGTGTAGCTAAAGGATAAGAAACCACGGCTGTGGTTGCAGAGCAACAGTGAGAGAAGGCTGAGCCTATGACCATCTACAGAGAAGGGACCACAGGAGGAAGTGTGTGGCTGACTTCTGCAGTTTTGTAGCTCGAGTCTAGAATAACTTTGTCTTTTAAAATAAAAGCCTTGCAGGGCTGGGGAGATGGCATTGGCTTGTTCTTCCCATCCAGCTTCAGGTCACAGCACCCATATGACTATTGTAATGGTCTTCTAGACCAGGGGAGCTGGCATCCTCTTCTGGCCTCCTGGGCACAAGGGATGCAGGTGATGAACTTAAATGCATGCAAAGAGAATACTCATGCACTTAATAAATAAATAAATCTTAAAAAAGAAAAGCTTTGCATCTTTAACACATAGATAACATTGAACGTTTCATTGAGGCAGTACCTGCTAGTTTTAACTCTTTTGTTCTGTTATTCTTTAAAATAATATTTTCGTTAATTATTGGAGGAGTTCATACAATGTATTTTAATCATACCCACACCCCGCTCCCAACTCCTCCAAGTTCCTCCCCCATATTTCCACCCACCAAACTTCATGTTCTCTTTGCCCACGACGTTGAGTCTAGTTTGTGTTGGCTGACTAACTACACCTGAGAATGGGGTCTGCCATGAAGTGTGGTCAACATACCAAGTGTTATACCATTAAAGAAAACCTATTCCCCCACTCCATTAGCAATTAAATACCAATAACTCCTGACTAGTGTTGAAACTTCATGCCTATCTCCTCTTCTCTGTACTGGGATTTTTCTGACTTGAACTTGTACATTGCTGAGTTCATACGGGTATCTGCCCTATTGTGACTGGAGAACACTGGCTTTTTCTTTGAAGCGACACACCATCTTTTAGCTCTTACCATTTTTTCTCCCCTCTTCCACTTATATCCCTAAGCCTTGGGTGGTCTGGGCACTCTTCAGTCTCTACTTCATGAACATTGACCAGAGGTGGTCTCCACTAATTGCCATCATTGCAAGAAACTCCTCTGGCGAGAGCTGAGAGATGCTCTGATCTACGGGGAGAGAGGTAAATCAATAGGAATCAGTTTATTGTTATGTCCAGTTAGCAGCAAAAGAGTAGTAGATTTCCCTCTATCAAGCTGCAGGTTCATAGCTTCATTAAAAAGGTCAGGTATGGGTTCCATCTGCTAGAGCTGGCTTTATATTCAATTAAAAAGTGACAGGTTACTCTTGTGACATCGGTAGCAATGTTGCACCATTGGGCATGTCGTTCCAGACCCTTATCAGAGCTCTGAGCATTTTCAGCTGGGTAGGATTGATTATGGCTTTCCTCTTCAGTAGAGTGCATAACACCTTCTAAGCACCATGAATAACTCTGTTATTTTTATAAAGGGGGAAGCATAGATGAATTGAAAAAAACATGCTTCTCTCTTTCTCTATCTATCTATCTATCTATCTATCTATCTATCTATCTATCTATCTATCTATCTTCCAGGATATCAGAAACATTTTTTTTTGATTTAGATACATTTTATGTCAAGTATGAATATTTTTACATATAAGTGTGAATTTTTCCCTAATTACTATTTTGGGTTTTAGTAAATTCATTATCACTGAATGATGGGAGAGGCCAAGATGTTTTTGCAGTTTAGAAATAGAATTCTATAGAACAGCTGTGTTTCCTTGATAGGAACAGTAGACCATTTGTGGGCTGGCATGGCAAAAAACAACCAAGTTCTGAATCAGTAAAACTTATATTTCTCCTGCTGAGCAGACAGCAAGCTTGTTAGGATGGTTCTCAAGGACGGGTTGGAGGGGGCTCACAGCAAGGGTATCTTAGGAGCTGGTGCTCAGGCTGGGTGTAGTGGCCCCGTTTAAGGATAAAGGATACAGTGGTGGCGAGGGATGAGAATGACACATTTTAGGATTGCAATTCATCCTGTGCACGAACCCAGACCCCCAAAGACAAACATCACATATTCTTTCTTATTTGTAGTGATTAGCTCCAAATATTCAGATGTGAATGTACAACGTGAAGCCACACAGAAATCTGGTAAGTAAAAAGAGAGCATGCACTGGAGAGAAAGAGCTCTAGAAAGGGCGATCGTGTGGTACAAGGGCTTTAATAGGATAACTCGGGGAAACTAGGGGCTCCTTAACTGGACAAGGGGAGGGAGAGCTTAAGGAAGAGAAGAGGAATAAATGACACTACGGATGTTTTAAAAAGCCATAGAGAAACACGTTAATTTATGATTATTTAAATCAAATATATATCATATTACAAATATATTGTATTATATTAATGTATGCAATGTTCATGATATCAATATATAATGATGATATGTCACTTGGGGTTAATAGTGTTTCCTTCAAGACAATCTAATAAAATCCTCCAGTGCTAAGTATGGGAAATCTTTCAAGTTGTTGGTCAGGGGAATCCAAGACTCACACAATATAGGTGATTGCTGCTGATTTTGATTGCCTATCAGAGGTAAGGTAAGACCCTATTGCTGAAGACACTGTCCTCCCAAGACACAGGACTTGGAGAATTAAGCTGGATTTGGCCTGGAAGTCTCCCTAAAGACTGGCTCTCATAATATCTAAAGGTGCTACCCAAGTTGCCAAAGGAGATAAGCAGTGAGCAGTCCTCCCCAGCTGCAAAGCCTGTGCTCCACAATAGCAAGGGATGCTCAGCACAGCAAGGTATCCCTGAGGGTGCAATCCTGGCACTTACATATTCAGAATAGCCAATAGCTATCCTACTAGACTGAGCGTCCACTTAATAGCAATGCAAAAATAATAACAGGGTAGATATTAACACAACCGAGGCTAGGAGAACAGAGTGTAGCACTCAGTCAATCACAGTTGGTTCTTTGAAAACTAAATGGAACTGACAACTCTCTAACCAACCAAAGGGAGAAAGGGCTGAGTTAGTGAAATTAGAAGAAAGGGCTGAGTTAATTTGAAATTAGAAGACCAAGGGAAGGAAAGGTACTGGAGACTACTCAAGTTTCATGGCCCCAAAGACTGAAAGATGGAAAAGAAATAGATACATGGAACCTACAAAATTTAAATCTAGAGCGTGTAAACAAGAATTAGAGCAGAAATGAAGTGTTGCCACACACAAAAAAGTCAGGATTGGAAGAACCCAGTGCCAGCTTCTATCAAAGCCTAAAAGGGTTAACACGAATGCTCTCTGAACTAAGGAAAAATTTTAATCCTCGCTCCCATGTCTTAGCTAGGGTTTTACTGCTGTGAACAGACACCATGACCAAGGCATCTCTTATAAAGACAGCATTTAATTGGGGCTGGCTTACAGGTTCAGAGGTTCAGTCCTTTATCATCAAGGTGGGGCATGGCAGTGTCTAGGCAGATGGTGAGATGGGAGGAACTGGGATTTCTATACCTTCATCTGATGGCTGCTAGGAGAAGACTGGTTTCCAGGTAGCTAGGAGGAGGGTATTAAAGCATAAGCCCACAGTGACACACCTACTCCAACAAGGCCACATCTCCAAATAGTGCCACTCCCTGGGTCAAGTATATACAAACCATCCCACCCCACATAACATTTTTATTAATTCTCTGGGAGTTTCATATCATATACCCCAATCACAATCCCTTTCCAGTCCTTCCATGTCTGCCCTCTATTACCAACCCCACCAAAGAAGTAAAAAAGAAAATAAAAGAAATCAAACAAACAATCAAAAAACCCAAAAGCAAGTCCACTTTGTGTTATCTATAGACTCACTGGAATATGGTCAAATCCTTAGTGGCGTGCACCTTAGATAGAACTGAGTCCTTCCTCACCTGCACCCCTGGCCAGAAGTCATCAGTTGTGGAGGGCTACCTTTCAGCATCCCACCACACGCTTTTTTTTTATTTATTTAAAAATATTTTATTAGATATTTTCTTTATTTACATTTCAAATGCTATCCCGAAAGTTCCCTATACCCTCCCTCTGCCCCTGCTCCCCTACCCATCCACTCCCACTTCTTGGCCATGGCATTCCCCTGTGCTGGGTCATAAAAAGTTTGCAAGACCAAGGGGCCTCTCTTCCCAATGATGGATGATTAGGCCATCTTCTGCTACATATGCAGCTAGAGACAGGAG
>NC_034596.1:30840399-30863046 GCF_900095145.1 Mus pahari
TTTCATAGTCTCTGGTGAGAAGTCTGGTGTAATTCTAATAGGCTTGCCTTTATATGTTACTTAGCCCTTTTCCCTTGCTGCTTTTAATATTCTATCTTTATGTAGTACATTTGTTGTTCTGATGTGTTGGGAGGAATTTCTTTTTTGGTCCAGTCTATTTGGAGTTCTGTAGGCTTCTTTTATGTTCACCCACCACATGTTTTAAGAGTTCTCTTCAGTGCCTTCCTGGCTAGGCTGTTACTGTTTGGGGGGTGGAGGTTGGGTGGGAGTAGGGGTTGTCACAGAAGCTTGTATGTCCTCCCTCACCACTGTGTGTCTGCAGTCATCCATATAACATAACAGCAAAAGTAGCCTCCTTGCTCTTCACAGTCAACCGGAACACAGATCATGGCCTTTTACACAGTTTCTGGTGACAACAGAGACCATGAACAAGGCCCCTGTTGCAGTAGAACACCAGACCCAGGCAAGGCCCTTGCAGGCAGCCCGACTGTCTGTGGACATATCACCTTAGGTGGCTGTGCACGCTACTCAGACCAGTTTGCACCCCTTTTCTGCTCTCCCCATCACCCTCCCTCTGCTGGGAACAGCATGACCCAAGGATATCAACATCACTTCGGGTGGTAGACCACAGACCACAGACCTCTGTCTGGCCTTTGATGGTAAATTAGAGCATGAACATCAACACATACCTTGGTGGCAGTAGGACCTTTGTCTCAGATGTGGCTCTCAATGGCAGCAAGGACCCAGCATGGGTGGTTGCAGGCTTGGCTTGCTTACCTGACCGTTGGCTCTTCTGCCTGCATGTCAGCCCCAGGTGGGGGGTGGGGCACATTTTTTTTTTTTTTTTTTTTAAGGAAAGAGAACTATAGACCAACTTCCCCGATGAATACTGATGCAAAAGTTCTCAATTAAATTATTGAAAACTTAACCTGGCCTGGTGGCACATACCTTTAATCCCAGTAGCTGGGAAAGAGAGACAAGCAGATCTGTGAGCTTGAGGCCAGTCTACTCTACAGAGTGAGTTCTAGGTTAACACACACACACACACACACACACACACACACAGAGTTAAAGCAAACTGAATTCAAGAACACACCAAGGAGATTGTACACAGTGACTTAACTGGTTTTACCCTGAGATGCATGCAGAATGGTTCAACATACATAGCCCCAAACTTATAATATAGGATACAAATAGACTTGAGGAAAAAATAAAATCACTTGGTCATCTCGATCAATGCTAGTAAGACTCTTGCCCAAGTTCAACATCTCTTCGTGATAAAAATCCCAGAACAAGCTCGGAACAGAAAGAACATATTTAAACACAACCGAGGTTATACATGACCAACCCATAGTCAATCTTATAATAAATGAGGAAAAGCTCAGAGCACTTGTGTTATAATCTGGGTGGAGTGAAGGATACACAGTCCTTCCATCCTTATTGCATACAGCACACAATGGTTTAACCAGAGAAATAAGACAAGAGAATTATGATTGCTATAACCATTCGTCTACAAGACGCTATGTGAACAGAAGTCCTTACTACTCTCGAAGCATACACCCAGGACTAAAACTGCTGGGTCGCAGAATGGCTCTGTGTAGCTTACATGGATTTTGAATGTGAGAGGGAAACTGGTTACCCGGAGAATAGCGAACAGGGTGATAAAATACAGTGGACAGAACGCTGTAACCGTGGGTCTCCTAAATTCCACAGTGCATGCCACTGAGTGAGGAATCAGGAGTGATTAATCCACAGACTGGTGAAATATATGCAGTAATAGCAGTAATACCAGTTTATCAGGTTCACATTGCTAGGGTGTGGTGTAAGCTAGACCGGGCTGGAGATGATGCAATATTTGAATTTTAGCAAGAAAGGAAAAAAAAAAAAACACGAATGGAAATTCCCCACATGAAAATGAAGGATGGCCGGTGAGGCGGCTCCCTTGATAAAGCATTTGCTTCCAGGCTTGATGAGCTGAGTTCCATCCCCAGTACCCACAAGGTGGAGGGAGCCAATCAGTTTCTGCTATTGTCGTTTGATCACAAGGACAGCACAACACCCAATGAATAACAGATAAGTGGAAAGCAAAATGAAGGAAGCAAAAAGCAGTTGTTCCGTGGTAGTAGTTTGAAGTCCATTACAGTGAAAGACTATGATTTCTTTACTAACTCAAAAACTTCTCTATAGCTAGAAGAAACAAACAAACAAAAACAAAACAAAGAAAGAAAGAAAAAGGAGACTAGGTTAAATCACTAAGTTAAGTGCCCACAGAAGCCAGAGAAATGATGAATGAGTTAACAAATCAGGCCTCTGGGTGCCCTGCTTCAAAGAAAGGTGGCGAATGTGGTAGTCTCCCAGTATATGTCACTTAAAATCAGACTTCGTAAAAACACAAAATGATAACTCAGGAAAATGCACTGACATTTAAACCAAGCTCTGGGCAACGATGGGTAAGTTCTTGTAATAAAGAAAAGAGAAAACAGACTGAGAAAAAAAGGGTGGGGGAAATCGGCTACAGGAAAACAAGTCACTCAAGCTGATAAACTTGAATAGCAGGGAGTGTGATCTAAGGCGCCTCGTTTTTTTAAATACTTCACAATTACCACAAGGTGGCGCGCTCGGGAATTTGACGCTCTAGACAATCAGGCTTCCCTGAAGTCCCGCTTTGGAGAAGCCACCCTTCTCTGGAGGAGATGAGCCAGGCAAGGCTACTTGCTGTACCTTCTTCAAGACCTGGGGTAGCTCTTTGACTTCCAAGCCTAATCTTACTCTCCGCGCGAGGTCCATTAAAAACAGATCTTGGTGGGGCAGTCTGAGTCGGTGCTGCTGACCCCCACAGGCCACACTTGGAGTAGCAAAGGCTTAAACAGCTGGAGAAATGAAGACTCCAATCTATCCTGTTTAGAAAATTGTTTAGAAAACAGCCTCTGTTCTGACCGATGATGATCCCATTACTAAAGTATAACTTTTGGGTCGTGACTTCAAAATACACGAGCATCCTCTACGTATTTCTGGATAGAATATCGACACAGGGATTAGTTCTCTTGGGTCGCAGAAAAGAGGGTATTAACCTTGGAATGACTAAGCAAAACCACACAAGCAACTTCCTTCTCTCTCTCCCCTCCTCCCTTCCTTCTTTTCCTCCTCACTCCCTCTGTCCCTCTCTTCCTTCCTTAACAGAGTCTCACTAGGCTGCCCAGACTGACCTCAAACCCAGGATCCTTGCGCCTCACCCTTCTGAGGGGTTTGTTTGTTTATAGAGAAACCTAAAGCTGCAACCTTTTAAAACTCCTGCTATTCAGAGCCCAGCAAATGGACGTGAGTCTCCTCCGCCAAAGCCAGGTTGCTAACTTATTAAGTCCAGTTAGAGGGTCAGAATTCACTTGACTTAGGACGATCCTTACAGGAAGCTGAGCTGCTTGTAGAAGTGTTGACAGTGTGCTGAGGACCAGACACTAGGTGGAGCTTTCGGAAATGACTCTAGAAACCACAGTACAAAATGGTGTCACCGGGCAGCTGCTGTGTTGGCCACATCAGAAGAGTCCTGGTGAGAATGTCACTCTGAGCAGGAAGTTGTCAGGATTGCTGTGTACTCCACACCTCTGCCCCTGCTGCAGTGTGTACCGGGAAAACCGGGCCCCGTGGACTCACAACAACCAAAATCGCAGTGACTGGCACTGAGACCTCTGTCCATCGAGTGACAGAGAGGGCCAGCTCCAGAGGTGCCTGCCTGTCAGCTAAGGCTTGTACTCATGCATCTGGTTGGCTACATCTAAGTATAACTTAAAACCAAATCTAGACCCAGCACTGGGAGATGGAGGCAGGGGGATGGATGAGGTTCCAAGTTCACACTTGGCTATGTGGGAAGTTTGAGGCTAGCCTGGGCTACCAGAGACCCTATGTGAAAAACAAAAACATCTAAATAACATATCTACTGTGGAATATGGGAAACATAGTTTTCAGCTGTCTGGACTCTGAGGTTCAAGAAAATACTGTAAGCAAGGGAAGTCTGGAACCCTCAGCCCTCAATCTTTATAGTTCACCAGAATCCAGGGAAAAATAGAGAAAAGCAATAATGAAATTTTGCTCTGTTGGTAAAAGAATAAACAAATGGGTGTTATGGATCAATAAATGAAGTAAGAGATTCAACTGTTGTGGAGCTTTGAATAAGAAGGGGCCCATAGACTCATTTGAATACTTAGGGAATGGCATTAGGAGGTGTGGCCTTGTTGGAGGAAGTGTGTTATGGAGGTTGGAGTGGGGTTGGGGAGGTTCAGGGGTGAGGGTGGGTGGGTAGTGGGTGATTGGTGTTTCAAATACTCAAGCCAGGCCCAGTAACTGGCTCTCTCTGTTCCTGCTGCCTGCCGATCCAGATCTCAGCTACCTCTCCAGCGCCATGTCTGTCTGCACGCTGCCAAGCTTCCTGCCATGTTGATAATTGGACTAAGCCAGTGCCAATTAAATGCTTCCCTTTATAAGAGTTTCTGTTGTCGTGGTGTCTCTTCACAGCAATAGAAACCCTAACGAAGACAGCTATTTATGACAATTCAGTATGTTCAAGTCAGTGTGTTAAGTCAACGGGATAGTAAGGGCCTTTCAGTAACTAACAGCCTGGGAACTGGCTTATCATTTTGGAAATGTTTGGAGAACATACCAGATGAATTCTGCATAGACTAATACTGTAAATGTGAACTTCACAAGCATAAAATATGCACTGTGTATATGGTAAAGGTATTTCTAAGATTACTTGAGAATTTGGGTGGAAATTTTTGAATGGTTTATTGAGATAGTTTCCATACAGGTTGGTCTGAGACTTTCTGTAGAGGCCAGGATGGCCTCTAATTTCTTATTTCAATACCTCATTTTCCAAAATAGCTAGAATGTATAGACAGAAAATCAGTAAGAAAAAGTGAACATGAACATAAATGTATACAAATTGATATGATAGCCACATAGCAGACATTATACCCAAAGAGAACAGAGCGCCCGTGTTCTCCAAGCACACAGACCCTTTTCCAGGACAGATCACAGATCAGGCCTCAGAATAAGTCTCAAAGATGTAGGAAGACTGAAATTACACCAGGAATCTTTCCTGACCACAGAGGACAAACTAAAACCCGTTAATAGAAGCAACGCTACAAAATCCTCACATACGAATGCATTTAGGAGACCCTGCAGGGACTATCTGTCTTCCTCCCTGTACAACTCTTAATCTTAATGATCATTAAACACTATAAATCAACTTATTTAGGATATAAGACATTTGAAGGCAGAATCTGAATTAATTTTGTATTCTCCATGTCTCACAAGCAGCAGCTGGTAGGATTCAGTAACTGTCTGGGGAACAAAGGAATTATTCCTATTGTTAAATCCCGCCATCCTGTGTAAGACCTCTAAAGTTCATTTTATCCATTTCAGAAATTCTACCATTATCCCAAACTCAGTACTAATGTCTAGGAGGGGGGCGGTAGCCCATTTAAATCTCTAAGTCTATTTAAAATTGATCCTTTGGTAATTTGGAGAATTCCTTTAATGGCATTTAAAGCTTTAGGTTTTTTTTTTTTTTTAAATATTTTTTACTTATATTTTTAAAAGTTACAGGATGCAAAGTTTACTGTCTTAACAAGTTTATTCAGTATTTTCATATACTTGTGTGACAGATTTCAGGAATCTTTTGCTTTAGAAAACTGAACCTTTATACTTGATTAAAAACGAACAAACAAACAAACAAACAAACATTTTCTCCATTTCTTCCCTCCATGCCGCCCTGAGTACCAGTATTCTACGTCCTGAGTATCTGACTGCTTTAAAGACTTCATGTGAGTAGAATCAGATGGTATTTGTCATATCTTGGCTGGCGAAAATCACTATCGCAGAATCCTCAAGCTTGTCCATGTTTGCCCTATTTAAAGGCTGTATAATATTCTCTTATGTATTTGCCCTATTTAAAGGCTGTATAATATTCTCTTACGTATTTGCCCTGTTTAAATGCTGTATAATATTCTCTTACGTATTTGCCCTGTTTAAATGCTGTATAATATTCTCTTACGTATTTGCCCTATTTAAAGACTATATAATATTCTCTTATGTATTTGCCCGATTTAAAGGCTGTATAACATTCTCTTATGTATACGCTCTGTACTCTGCCCCTCAGTCTGTACATAGACATCTCTTCAGGCTGCTTTCACCTCTGGCTACCGTGAATGACGCTGCCCTGTGTGTCTTTTATCTAGATATCCCTTTGAGATCTTGTTTTCAACAGTTTGCAAAGAAAAAGAATGATTTTTAAAAACAAACCCTCTGCAAACCAAATAGATTTCAGCCAAAGGCCGTTAGCTGTCAATTTGCAGCCCCCGTTTCCTTTGTTGTTTATTTCTGTAGTAGAGGATAGTAGGAAGGCCACAGTAGGAATGACGAGGAAGAGAGAGCTCCAAACCAAGTCTGATGAGGTAACAAAGCAAATTATCTCCAGGTATTTTACTCGAGGCAAAGTCAGCAGCATCAGGAATAATGGATTGAGGGATGGGCTCAGTTATAACAGCAGTTGCTGCTCTTGCAGAGAACCCACATTCAGTTGCCAGCACCCAGGTCAGATGGCTCATCAGTGCTGCACCTGTTGCTCCGGGGGACCTCTTTTGGCTTCCACAGGTGCCTGTGCACGCGCGCTCGCGCGCACACACACACACACACACACACACACACACACACACAGAGAGAGAGAGAGAGAGAGAGAGAGAGAGAGAGAGAGAGAGAGTCCTAGACTNAGAGAGAGAGAGAGAGAGAGAGAGAGAGAGAGAGAGAGAGAGAGTCCTAGACTCGTAAACAAAAGGGAAAACGACCCCTTTGTAAAGGAAAGAATACTCTAGAAGACTGGTGATTGGAGGCTTCTGAATTTGAGCTGGCAGCAATACCAGTGATGAGAGAAAGGATAAAGGTGTTAAATAGAAGTAGGATTAAATGTCTTGAATAAGGTTATAGCCACTTATATCCTCAAGTTAAAGGATTGTTTAAATGAGGTGAAAGTGCAGACGACAGGCATCAAACCCCCAAAGAGGGACACAGAGGAAGTCATAGAGTTCACAGAAGTGGGAGAGTACAGACGGGATGGCCAGATAAGGACGGTTCTCATGGGCGGAAGGTAGCTAGCTATCTGCATTTGGATAAGGGTAACATGCTTTCTGGGGCCGTGCGCTCTGAAAGGAACCTTCCTCTGGCTAAGTGAACCCAACCTTGTTTTGCCAAGAAGCCAACTTTCCTATGGGGTAAAAAGTCATCACTCTGCCTTGCTGGTGTCTATGGGTGGGAACAGGGGTCCTGAGACAGAACACGGAGTCGGCTGAGCATGGCATGGGAACACTGATAGCAGGCACTGAGTGCAGTACGGTGTACATGTATGTACCCAGGCTAAGATGGGCTTGCCACACAATCCAGACCGTGAGATGCATGAAACCACACATACACGAGACAGCATGGAAGAGTTGTCAGTCACTGAGGAAGCTGTCATAGGAGATCAAGGAAGGTTCCTGCAGGTGTGGACATGCCTTGAGAGTTCAGGGAGAAGAGATTCAGTCAGGAGGTTTGGGTGAGAGTTCCCTCGTGTTGACCAAGGCTTGCATCATGAGAGTCAAAGGAGGGCGTGTCCAAACTTTCTTATCCACAGCTCTGATGTGAGGCATGGTGGGAGAGGGAGTGGTAGGGTATGAACACCCAGATCAGCTAGACAGTGGAGTCAGAGTCTAGCTCTGCTGTGAAGCAGACTCTCCACTCGTGTTAAGTTTTAGAGGTTTAGTTCGTTATGGTGCAAAGCAAAGCAGTGCGCAGGCAGACATGGTGCTGGAGGAGCTGAGAGTTCTACATTTCCATCCACAGGCAGCAGAGTCTACCGCAGAGTGCTGGCACACATCAGTGGACTGCTCTAGCAGGAGAACTGAGAGTCTAGGGTCTCACAGAGCACACTGCTTCCTTTTCTTCCAAGAAAGCAGCAGCCAGGGACGCCTGAGGTGAAGACTCCCCAGTCTTGTGAAATGCTGGAGACTTTCTCATTTCCCATGTGTCTTAGGGTTTTATTGCTGTGAAGAGACACCATGACCAAGACAACTCTTATAAAGGAAAACATTTAATCGGGACTGGCTTATAGTTTTAGAGGTTTAGTCCATTATCATTATGGCGCAAAGCAAGGCAGCCTGCAGGCAGATGTGGTGCTGGAGGAGATGAGAGTTCTGCATTTTGATTCACAGGCAGCGGAAGGGGGCCGTCTTCCTCAGGCAGCCAGGGGGAGGCTCTGATTCCACATTGGGCAGAGCTTGAGCATAGGAGATCTCAAAGCCTGCCTATACAGTGACAGTGACACACTTCCTCCAACAAGGTCACACCTACTCCAGTTAGGCCACACCTCCTAGCAGTGCCACTTACTATGCTTAAGCAATGAGATACACGAATGTCTTTCATGTATGGAGGCCTCAACTATTCAAAGCACCACAGTATGTTTGGCATTTATATTGTTTCCCATTAGGAATACCAAAACGTTTTTTTTTTTTTTTGCACAACAAAAAGGCTGATAATCTCATAAGCTAGGGTAATGAGCATATTTGTGTTGAATGTGGCTGCTTGCTATACACTAGGTATTTTAACATTATTTTTATTTTTTTATTTACATGTATGCTTATATTTCTATGTAGGTGAATGTCACAGAGGCCAGAAGAGGTGATCGGAGTTGGAGTTACAGGGGCTTGTGCGCCAGAGTGGAACTGGGGTCCTCTGCAAGAAAAGCAAGAGTTCTTAATCTCTAGGCCATTTCTCTGGCCACACAGTGGCTACTTTTTAATCCTTGTTGATCCTGTACCTAGATGGGAAGCTGGAAACATTTATTTCCTTGACTTTTCAGACTGTATTTGTTATGCACACTTTGGATTAAGCCTGGGGAACAGAAGGGAAACAGAAGACACTCTTCTCACGGTTAATTATTTTTCTCCTCCTGAGCAAGATCATGAACCATGCCCAAGACCTTGAGCTTTTCCTTAAATGGGGTTCTGGCATCCAGCCACACAGTTTGTGGGTGTTGAGATGCAGCTGTAGTTTCTGGGTCCTGACTCCCTGACACCTCAGCTCTGCATTGTTGGAGGACATGTCCCTGGTACCCCAGCTTAATGTCCCCTCCTCCAGACATGCGGTTAACTTGTAAACTCTACTCCTTCCGTTAAATTCCTTTGTTTTTAATATAACCGAACTGCTTTCTATATTCTGCCTTGAATTCTGTTATTGTGTATCTTGGCAGAAGGTCAGAATCATATTGGAGAAATGCTAGACTCTAAGCTATATTTAGAGGTGAGGGATCATGGGGGACCCAATAGGTGACAGAAAATGCTGACTTCTCTGGAAAGATAGTTTAAGATCTGAAAAATTCATATGGGTGGTGTGAAGGAGAAAGTCTTTCAAGGTTCCTTTGATCCTACCAGACTTGGGACTGTAAAAGAAGAGGATCTCAGGTGGGTGGGGTTCTTGAATCAGTGGACAAAGGTGCTCAGGGTTGTTCTGTACGTTTATTTGCTTCTAGATTTCTGAAAGCTAATACGCCTAAGGAGCATAGACAACTCAGCACAACTGTACACATCTGGAACACCTCTCTTCTTTCCCTCCCTCTCTCTGCTTCAGGAAAGAGCTGACTAGTGGATGACCTCCATTTGTACCCCTGAAATTAGTAGGATAAAAGGAAATGTTCTTAGGGCAAGCACAGTGGCAATTTCTAAGATTTAAAAGCTGTTATCAATGCCATCTGACATGTCATTTGCAGAGGAGTTATTCATTCTAGCCTCACAAATGCATTTGATGGGTACTAAGCTTATGACGTCCTATGACTATTGTGCCCCACCTTTACTCCACCTTGGGCACACACTCTCATGACACACCTTGACATTTTTTATTACCTGGAACTAAGGTACTTTTGCAGTCTTTGCTTCTCACACCATTATGACTGTAAGCTCCTTCCCAGTAGATGGCTTTGCCCTCTAGTTCAGTGGGAAGTTAGATGTTATACTGGCTGGTTTTGTGTGTGTGTGTGTAAACTTGACACACGCTAGAGTTGTAGGAGAGGAAGGAGCCTCAGTTGAGGAAATGCTTCCATGAGATCCAGCTGTGAGGCATCTTGTCGATTAGTGATCAATGGGTGGGTGGGTGGGGCACAGCCTATTATGTGTAGTACCTTCCCTGGGTTGGTGGTCCTGGATTCTATAAGAAAGCAAGCCAAGCAAGCCATGGTGAGCAAGCCAGTTAGCAGCATCCACCCCTACAACAGCCTCTGCATCAGCTCCTGACTCTAGGTCACAGCCCTGCTTGAGTTCCTGTCCTGATTTCCTTCAATGATGGACCATGACTCTGGACATGTAAGCTGAATCAACCTTTTCCTCCCCAACTTGCTTTTTGTTATGGTGTTTCATCAGAGGAATAGAAACCCTGACTAAGACAGATATGTTCATTTGGGAATCTCTCCAATGTGTTTACTTCAACCCCTTATACTATTACTTATAGTCACAACTTCTTTCATGTCTGTCACTCAGTACCAGGAAGCAACTATTTAGAATAAATTACTAATAAATACACAAAAAATTTCAACACCGTTAGGCATCAGGGAAATAACAATTAAAACTGCATTGAAATTTCATCTTACTGCAGTTATCAAGGAATCAAATTGAAAAAAAAAAACACTTTTGGAAAAATGGGGCTGGGCAGGTACCCTGATACAGATAGAGTTTGGCAACTATGGAAATTCTTCAAGGAAACGGAAAAGTCTGCATCACAACACTGAGACCTGCTTACAACAGTAGGTCCTGCATGCGCATGACTGAGACAATATTCATAAGAGCTAAGTTGAATGTTTTCTCTTGTTTTTGGGGTTCAAGAGGAAGTTTAAAAGATGTGAAGGTAAAATGGGACTATTAGAACTGTGAAGGAGAAAAGTAGAAGAGAGAGGAGCAGTGATTGGAAAGGATAAAGGGGGTGAGCATAATCAAAGCATCCTATAGGCATGTATGGAAAGGTCATCACCACCTCATTTCTTTAAAAATTATTAGTTTATTTATTTATTTCTCATATATTATATCCCGACCACAGTTTCTTCTCCTTCTTCTCCTCCCAGTCCCTCTTCCCAACTCCCTTCTTTCCCAGATCCACTGCTCCCCCTTTCCCTCAAGAAAAGGTCAGGTCTCCCCACGATGTCAGCCGAACATGGTACATCAAGTTACAACAAGACCAGGCACATCACCATGCAGGCTCCCTGGTTGTTGGTTCAGTCTCTGTGAGTCCTATGAGCCCTGCTTAGTTGATTCTGTGGTTTTCTTGTGGTGTCCTTGACCCTCCTGGCTCCTTCAATTCTTCCTCCCCTTATTCTGTAGGATCCTGAGCTCTGCATACTGTTTGGCTGTGGGTCTCTGCATCTGTTTCCATCAGTTGCTGGGTGAAACTTCTCTGATGAGGGTTGTGTTACTCTCTGGTATAGCAAAGCATCATTAGGAATCATTTCATTGACTTTTTTTTTTTTTTCTCTCCAGGGAGGATTTGGTTCTAGGTCTCCAGGTTATCCAGATTCTGGTTCCTGGCCCTCCAGGCAGAGCTAGGCATGGGCTCCCTCTAGTGGCATGGGTCTCAAGTTGGATCAGTCATTGGTTGGCCACTCTCAGGAGTTCTTTTTTTTTTTTTTTTTTTTTTCTTCTTTTTATTTGAAAATTATTTTATTAGATATTTTCATCATTTACATTTCAAATGCTATCCTGAAAGCCCCCTATACCCACCCTGCTCTGCTCCCCTACCCACTCACTCCCACTTCTTGGCCCTGGCATTCCCCTGTATGGGGCATATAAAGTTTGTAAGACCAAGGGTCATCTCTTCCCAATGATGGCTGAGTAGGTCATCTTCTGCTACATATGCAGCTAGAGACATGAGCTCTGGGGGTACTGGTTAGTTCATATTGTTGTTCCACCTATAGGGTTGCAGACCCCTTCCACTCCTTGGGTAATTTCTCTAGCTCCTTCATTGGGGGCCCTATGTTCCATCTTATAGATGACTGTGGACATCCACTTCTGTATTTGCCAGGCACTGGCATAGCCTCACAAGAGACAGCTATATCAGGGTCCTTTCAGCAAAATCTTGATGGCATATGCAATAGTGTCTGCGTTTGGTGGCTGATTGTGGGATGGACCCCTGGGTGGGGCAGTCTTTGGATGGTCCATCCTTTCGTCTTTGCTCCAAAATTTGTCTCTGCAACTCCTTCCATGGGTATTTTATTCCCTATTTTATGGAGGAATGAAGTATCCACGTGTTCTGAGCCACCACTTCTTACAGGCAGAGCAAATTGTAGGTTGAAAGTTCTGTGGCTGGGTTAAAGTTCCAGTTCCTCCACTGGAAGCCTTGCCTGGTTAGAGAGGATGGCTGGCTGGGCTCAGGGTCTATATGCCTTTACTAAGAATATTCACCAGGGACACCTTTGTGGATTCCTGGGAGATTCCATTACACTAGGTTTCTACATCAGCCCTGAAATGCTCTTCCCCCATCCAATTCCAGTTGTCTCTATCAGTATTCTCTCCTCCCCACAACCTGATCCCTTCTGCTCTCATCCCCACTCACCCCCAGTCCTCCTCCATTCCCCTTTCCCAGGGACATTCATGCATCTTCCCTAGAGCCCTCCTTGTGACTTAGCCCCTTTGGGTCTGTGAACCGTAGCATGATAATCCTTCACTTTAAAGCTAATGTCCACTTATAAGTGAATGCATAGCATTCTGGGTCTAGGTTACCTCACTCAGGATTTTTTTTCCTAGTTCCATCCATTTGCCTGAAATTTTCATGATTTTTTTAAAACAGCTGAGTAATACTTCATCGTGTGAATGTACCATGTTTTCTGTATCCATTTTCCAGTTGAGGGACATCTAAGTTGGTTCCAGTTTTTGACTAGTACAAATAAAGTTGCTATGAACATAGTTGAGCAAGTATCCTTGTGGTAAGATGGTGCTCAGGAGTTGTTTAGCTGGATCTTAATGTAGATCAAGTCCCAGTTTACTGAGAAACTGCTATATTGATTTTCACCATGGCTAAATTAGTTTGCATTCCTATCAGCGATAGAGGAGTGTTCCCCTTGCTCCACATCCTTGCTAGGATGTGCTGTCTCTTGAGTTTTTGATTTTAGCCATTCTGACAGATGTAAGATAGAATCTCAGAGTCATTTTTGATTTTCATTGCCCTGATAGCTAAGGATGTTGAATATTTCTTTAAGTCTTTAGTCATTTGAGATTCCTGTATTGAGAATTCTCTGTTTAGATCTTTACCCAATTTTTCAACTGGATTTTTGGTTTGTTGATGTCTAGTTTCTTGAGTTCTTTCCCTGTTAGATGTGAAACTAGTGAAATCTTTTCCTATTCTGTAGGCTGCTGTTTTGTCCTATCGACAGTGTCCTTCGCCTTACAAAGCTTTTTAGTTTCATGTGGTCCCATTTGTTAATTGTTGATCTTAGTGCCTGTGCTATTGGAAACCCGTCAATTTTTACAATTGGTATAAGTGATAAAAAAAAGTTCATTTTAAAGAAAAAGATCCTTTCGAGGCATTATTTAAATACTGTACAATTCACCTATGTCAAGAGCACAATTCAATGGTTTTAAGTATATTCAGAGTTGGTCAAGCACCACCACAGTGGATTTATAGAAACTTCATCACCACCAAAAGGAACCTCTTGGTTCTTGCTCTGGCGCCCCTGATTCTAACCAGAGGAAAACACTACTCTGCCCTATCTCTTTAGATTTTCTGATTTCATGCAATGAATAGGTTGCCTTCTGGGGCTGTCTTCTCTTATTTAGCATAATGTTGTTATGGTCCATACATGCTGGAGCAGGCCAGCTCTTCATTCCTTCTATGGCAGGTTATGGTCTCATGCAGGATTAGCCTACATTTTCTTTACCCACTCATCAAGGGATGGAGATTGCAGTTGTATCTATCTTTGACGATTATGAATAATGCTACTGTCAACATTCACACTAGGTTTGTGTGGGACATGTGCTTTCACCCTTCTTGGCTATATTTGCACCTATGAGTCATATAGTAATGCCATGTTGACCACTTGAGGATCTGCCATACTGTTTATATCAAAATAATCATAGCCTTTTGCATTTCTACCATTAGGTATGCGCTTTCCATTTTGGTGACCTTTTTACCAATTCCTCTTAATATGACTTTTCATGTTTACACAAATATTTTAATAAGTATAGTAGAACAGCAGAAAGAAGTGGGAGAAGTGACATCTTTTACAGTACAAAATTATTGCACTGAGATTTAAAAACATATAGTTCATAATTTTGAATGACTACTTAAATATTAATTTGAATACATTTCAAAGTCCGACTGACTGATGTTGAGCTGAGCTGCAGGTTCTGAACCTTGTTGAGACTACGTAATAAATATCATACTTTCCACATGAAACTGACATTGTCTTGCAAGGGACTAAATGACTACTAACAAAGGGTTTCAGTGTTGAGACAGTGTCTATTCTCCTAGGTTGGACTCAAACTTACTATGTAGTTGAGGATGGCTTTGAACTTCCGATTCTCCTGTCTCCACTTCCCAAGTGCCAAGATTATACTCCCAGTACTGGGGATGGAACACAGGGCTTCATGCATGCTAGACAAACATTGAACCAAATGAGCTACATCTCCTGCCCATAACAAAGACTTCTTTTCTCAACTCAAGTTATTAAGAGTTAAGAAATGTACGATATCTTAAGCAAATTAAATTCATAATATTACCAATATGTTTAATTAGTGCAGTGACTTCTTAGGTCATAGCAAGGTCATTGCCCTGTGAAGAACAAAGTGTGAAATACCTGTAGACACACAGAACATAATGAAGTATTTAGGGAAAGCAGAGCATCCTGTCTTAGAGGGAATGCCTTATATATACATACTTCTCAAAGAGAAGTAAAAACCTTATTAACATTTATACATGTGCCACATTTGTCAACATGCCTGAGAATGTCACTGAGACGTTCCAGTAACAATACTTTCAAGAACTCAACAAACATGAACACCAGAAGCATCTTTAAAGAGGTGGACATGGCACTTCCAATGTAGAAATGATCAGAACATACACCACTGTTCTCTTAAAACATTTCTGTGGACAATCTGTAACAAAGAGCGAGGATGGTCTGGACTCATTTCGTAAAATCTGCTTTAGAAAATGGATTGTAACCAGGTGCGGTGGAAAACACCTCCAGTCTTAGCTCTTAGGGGCCGAGGGGAGAATTGCAAGTTCCAGGCCTGTCTGGGCTACATCGTTGAGACTATGTCTTAAAAAACAAAAACAAAAAAGTAGGGAGAAGGATGGGTAAGCAAAGGCCATGATCATTTGCTAAAGATATTTGACCTGCGGCCATTTTGGATAAATTAATGTTTTCAGTTAAACAAGCATCCAAAAGCCCTCATGCTTCTCAGAGTCTCCACCAGAACCTCAGACTTACTGGGATATTTATGAAAAAGCAGAAAGTGCAGATTATATGATATTTTGTCAAATACTGTAGAGAGAAAGGGAAAAGTTGCTCCCATTGGGAACAGGAAAACATACAGGACTTTTTTTTGTTGTTGTTACAGCATCATAATGTACAAGCAACCAGCAGTGATTTGCCTTTCATTCTGATGGCTTGATTGTGTCCTCATGCCTGTATCAGTCATTTGTGTACCTTCTTTGAGAACTAACCTTTTCAGATCCTTTGCCAATTTGAAAATTGGACTATGTGTTTTTACTGTTGAGTTGTAAGAACCTTTTATATATTATAGATATGAGTTCCTTTGGTAGATAAATGATTTGCAGACTTTTCCACCCATTCTATGAATTGTCCTTTACTTTATTGCATTCATTGACAGACCCGTTTCCCCTTTAAATTCTGTAATATCCACTTAGATAGTTTTCTTCTATTAACTGTACTTTTGATAGTATAGCTAAGAATTCATTGCTTGAACCAAGGTCTATAGTTATATTTTTCTTCTAAGACGTCTATACTTTTAGAATGGGGTCTTTGATTTTATTTGAGTTAACTTTTGTATGTAGTGTGAGCTAGGATATGACTTCATGTTTTAAAAAGCACAAGTTGTCAAAGCTACTTATCCAACAGACTTTTCTTTTCTAATAAAGTTTCTTGGCTGTGTTGAGAACCAACTGATAATAAAGGTAAGAGTATATTTTTATGCTCTTGATTCTACCCCATTGATCTCTGAGCCTGACCTTGACCAGCCCACACTGTATCAATCACTGTATTTTCTCAGTAAGTTCTGAAATTGGGAAATGCAAGTCTTCTAACCCTGTTCCTCCTTTGCAAACTCATGTAGGTCCCTGGGGCTCTTGTATTTGCATATGAAGTTTAGGGTGAGATTTCTATTTCTTTTTAAAGATGTGATGTAGAATCTACAGATAAATTTGCAGTGGTGCCTCTGAAATTCTGTTAAGTCTTCTGCTCCATGAGTATGGGCAGGCCAGACACACATATGGGAGCTGAAACAGTGTTGGATTTTTGCACAATGAAAAGCTTTCTTGTCATCTGGTCAAGTGATCAGCAGACAAAAGCTCAAATCGTCCTCCATGATCAGTTGGCAGAGGGAATTGTAGAGAGAGAGAGCAGAGGGAAATCTGCTTACTGGTTGGTCGACAGGAAAGGACACATTCCTTTTTGCTTTTGGTCACAGTGTTTTATCACAGCAAAGGAAAGCAAGCCGAGAAACTTATATAGTAAGTATAGCACTGGGTTTGCGAGCTCAGTTTCGGGGAAGGATATTTTGGGTTGAAGCCTGTCCCAGTTTCATTTCTATTTCTGTGATAAACACCACAACCAAAAGCAACTTGCAAAGGAAAGGGTCTGTTTTGTCTTACAGCTTACAGTCCACCATGAAAGGAAGTTAAGACAGGAACTTAGAGGCATCAATGGAGCAGAGGATGGAGAGGTGATTCATGGTTTGCTCAACCCACTTACACAACCCAGGACCATCTGCCCAGGGCTGGCACCACCTCCCATGTGCTTGGCCCTCCCACATCAATCATTAATCAAGAAAATGCCTCCAAGACTTCCACTCTGAGGAAGGCATTTTCTCAATTGGGGTTCTCTCTTCCCAGTTAACACTAGCTTGGGCCAAACAAAGAACTAGCCACTACAAAGCTCATACTGAGTTCTTCATTCCTGTTTCATCATTAATAAAGCTCATATTTGAAAGCTATCAGCTCATGAGTCTGTTCCCAGTTTGGAAGAAGACGGTGGAAGTGATGAGGGAGGTGAGTAACTGATCTCGCCCACACTTCAACACCTGTACGTGGAGGGACTCCAAGTGCAAAGTGAGGTCAACAGTTGATTTCTGCTACAGAGGTGAAAGGTAAGTTACTCTTACAAGAAGCCTGCTGCATATGTGTGAGTCCTTCCTGCCATATAGGAACACTCAGGTCCTTAGAAGGTACTTCATTCTTAAGAGGAAGTCAAACTATCCTTCTCTTTGACTTCTTTAAATTTGTGTTGTGTGTGTGTGTGTGTGTGTGTGTGTGTGTGTGTTGTATGACAGACTTTTCCTGGCTATATGTCGTAAACATTTCTACTTATTCCAGAAAGAGGGGCCATAACAGATCAAACTAATGACTGCAGTTCTGTCCTAGTTGGTGAGAAACAAGTTGCAGTAAGGCCATGGTCAGTAACAGGAGTGTGGGTAAGAGGTTACTGACCTGGAGCAGGGCTAGTACAAAAACAGCTGCATCATGGGAAAGCCTGCCTCAAGAGAGATAAGGATGCCCCCCCAGACTACAACCCTGGGGCTCTTCAAGCAGCTTGCAGGTCATTTCGCAATCCGAACAGGTGACTTTCTTCCCACTGTTTTGAGAATCGGTCTACTCCCTTTTATACTGTGGGCTAGCAGCCTTCAGGAACCTTCTAAGCTTCTGTAACCCCTGACCTTTGGCTTACCACATGAGGCTGGAGGAGGAAACGTTTCCATCTGAAGGAAATTACAGTGACTGGTATGCTTGCTCAGGTAGACGTGTGGAGGTCAAAGGTTGACATCGGGTATGCTCCGTCTTGTCTCCCATTCTTATTGTTTTATTTTGAGACAGGGTCCCTTGCTGAGCTGAGGCTCACTGCTGGCTAGATTGGCTGCCAAGTGAGCTTATCTCTCGGTTCCACCAGACCTGGGGTTACAGATACACACGGCCACACCTAGCTTTTACGTGGATTCTGAGGATCAGAACTGGGTTCTTCATGCTTTAACGTAGCAAACACTTTCAACACTGAGACATCTCCTCATGACCCTTACCTTTAACTAGAGTCAGTCATCTCAGTACTACATGGCGTTTTCAGTGTTTACCGCCTGTGTTTTAACTTCTTGGAATCTCCTGTGGTTTGATTCACTCACAATGCACTTTTTCTTCCCCTTCCCCCTAATGTGGGAAATAGCCAAACAAACAAACCCACAACCAAATAAAGCAAAATGAGCCATTTTTCAGATGCCAGTGTGTTCTGCATGTATTTTAACACCTACAGTGTTGACTCACTGAATGGAACCCTGACTGGGAAGAGACCAAGGCCTGGTGGGTCTTGCTTGGTAGGATGCAGTGAGCAGGCTGTGGTGCTTGGGTTAAGTGGCTGCCGACACTTGCTGAGAAAGCAGAGGGTCTCTGGGAATCTCTCACTTCTGAGACAGCAACTCACTTAGCTCTCTGTTTGTGGAGTGTGGTGTTGGGAATCATTTCTTTAAGCTTAGGATAGGGTTTTTGTTGTTGTTGTTGTTTGTTTTTAATGAAATCTCTAAGCCGCATAATAGTTTGTAATTAATCCCTTTCTTTTTAATCTAGCTATAGGCATTTCTGTTCTATGCAAGTGAATACTAACCAATACAGTAATTGCTTGCCTGGATTTTGTTTTTGTTTCAACCCTGTGAGTTGTCTATGAGCAATATTATCTAGAACTTCCAATTTCACATTCTCAGAAAACATGACTCTTTCAAGGTTTAGATTTCTATAGCCACATGATTGCTTTACATCTCCATCTGTGCATCAAATGAAACCTCAAATTCTATTTATTCAAAACTACACAATGCTTTTCTTTTAATAATTTGTTTCCTGTCCAGATCTTATGACCCAGGACCTTTGGCGCTATCCTCTGTTCCTTTGTTGTCCCTGTCCCTAGCTTCCCATCATGGCCAGTACTTGCTGACACTACCTTGCGCATATGCTGTAAATCTAACCCGGCTACCCTTCCCCACTGCTGGTGACTTAGTTCTTGTCTGCATTGCTAGATCAGCCTTTTCCTTTTCCTTTTCTGAATCTTCCCCCTTCTTATCATTTGGATTTGGAATTTAAAAATCCATGTTAAACGTTATATATATATATATATATATATATATATATATATATATATATATATANGCTACCCTTCCCCACTGCTGGTGACTTAGTTCTTGTCTGCATTGCTAGATCAGCCTTTTCCTTTTCCTTTTCTGAATCTTCCCCCTTCTTATCATGGTAAGCTCAAATTTTTACATGTAATTATGATATTATAAACATGTATTTATATATATATATATATATATATATATATATATATCACTGTAGCTGTTTTCATACACACAAGAAGAAGGCATCAAATCCCATTACAGATGGTTGCGAGCCACTATGTGGTTGCTGGGAATTGAACTCAGGACTTCTGGAAGAGTAGTCAGTGCTTTTAACCGCTGAGCCATCTTTCCAGCTCTGGAATACATTTGTCAGTTGATGTGATGCCACTTGCTAACAGCTAGGAAGCTCTCCTCACACCCTAACCATTATCTGCTTGCACAAATATGGGTCTGATTTGAGGTAACCTGAATTTACAATCCCTTGATATTTCAATAAGCAATCATTCAAGTGCCATTTGAAGAAGAGACACAGGTCCTATTGTTGTGTAGTAACCTCTCATGAACAAGTTCTGACACAGTATCAAAGCAGAGAGGGGGCTAATAGTTTGGAAGAAAGCTCCACAACACTGCAGATTCCTTTAGTAGATGTTACACATTGTTTGTCCTCTTGGTGACACACACAGCAGGGTGAGATAGTGTTTGTTCCTGTGCAGTGGGTGAGATGGGGAGAAATAGAAGCCCTTTTATTTTTTTATGAATCGCTTTTACTAGCATGTACTAATTACACATAGCAGTGCTTCTGAAGTGCTTATTCTTGTATATAATGCACTTAGACCATACTGACTCCGTTAACTCTGCCACTTCCCAGTCCTCTCCTACCACCAGTGACTGCCTTCCTCTTTTTCTTCATTCATTTTCTTCCTCCTCCTCCTCTTCATCTTTGCAAGACTTTCTCTCCAAATGCTAAGTCAATATTCCTAAAGAGTCTAAATAGACCTAAATTTTTGTGGGTTGTTTGGCTTGTATGTGGTTTAAAAAATTAGCAATGATCTCAAGTGTTCCCCAAGGTGTGAAATGTCCTGATAGATGAACATCTCCTCCATGGCTTTAGGCTCTTCATCTCCTGTAGGCAGATGTGCATACTGAAACTGTTTAAGTGGTGCAAAGTGTGCACCTCAGTTGCCAACAGTCACATGGTTGTGTGGCTCTTGCTCTGTCCAGGCTGTAAACCTCATAGCTCATCACACAGTGGGAGAAACGTAAATGCTACTTCCTTAACCATGGGAAGAGGTGTATTTTTAAACATGTAATTCTTGTAAATATTTGTTCATCATTTTTTAAACCTTTACCCAGGCTATACTCTTTCCCCCACAGTGACTATTGACTAAGTCAGAGTGAATCCTATGGCTTCCTGTTCAGCCAAATCAACTCTTCAGGAGGCTGTGACTAATAAAAGCCATACCCCGTGATTATACCTGACTTTCAAAAATCCTGGTTAGCTTTGAGTACATAATTATAACTACTCATGCTTATACAATAAGGAAGTTGATTTGAGCTATGTCTATAAATTGCACATGTGCATGTGAGCAACACACACACACACACACACACACACAGAGAGAGAGAGAGAGAGAGAGAGAGAGAGAGAAAGAGAGAGAAATAAGTTAGATGATTAACTATTGTTAACCTGTTTTTTAAAAAAACATACTGTGTGACTACTTAATATTTTAGGATCATGACAGTGTGAAAAATTTAGTTTGTAAGTCTAGGGATATATAGCTCAGTGGTAGAGTATATAGCATTCTTGATGCCCTGGGTTCAATCAGTTACTAGTCATATAAAAAGGAGGAGACAGTAAGGGAAGGATTGGAAGGAGGGAGAGCAGGAGGAGGGGTGGAGGAAGAGAAGAAGAGGGAGGAGGAGGAGCAGGGGGAGGAGGAGGGGGAAGAGGGTAATTTTTCTTATAGAATCCTGATGGTCTTTTGCATTCCTAATCTATTAATGATTCAAAATAATGGTATATCGGTTCTTAGTTTCTTTTCTGTTGCTATGATACAATAGTTTCATGAGAGCAAGTTAAAGGAGAAGTGATTTATTTTAGCTCACAGTTCAAGGAACAATCCATCGTGGTGGGGAAGTCAAGGCAGCAGCAGCTGGTTATATTATGTCCACAGTCAGAAATGATGAGCAATGCGTGCACATGGTCCAACTCCCTCTCTCCACTTGTACAGCTCCGAATCGTTGCCTATAAGCCAATTCATGTAATCAAGACAATCCCCTACAGGCATGCCCAGAGGCCCATCTCCCAGGTGATTTGGGGGTCTGTCAAGCTGCTTGGTGTATATGGAAAGCTCCAATCCGGACAAGGGTATGTAGTAAGACCCAGTCTCAAACAACAACAATAAAAACAGAAAGAAAAGACAGTATTACTTTAGCTGTTCTACCTTGATTGACAGTTGTGTCCATAAAACTCACTTCCCTTTGCTTGGTGCCCGCCCATTCCAAGGAGGACTGTCCATTCAGAAGAGAGCATGGACCTACTCCGGAGACCAAGTTCTCAGCATAAAGGAGATGTATAAGGGAGGGGGGAGGGAACAAGAGAAAGGATGGAGGGATGCCTGCCTGGGGACAAAGGACTTCCGGATAGAGAGGAGGCACGCATGGCTTATAGTCAAATGTCAGATTATAAAGAGAAAAGGGGAAACCCATATTAGGATGAAGTGTTTAATTTTAATTGGGCATGTTAAGTAAGCCATAAGGGGTTTTTGACTGTTGGATTTCAATACTTTGATAGCTAGACCTGGGTGGCTAGCTTTAGGAATATAATCTAACAGTTTTTAAGCAAGGAGAGGGAATGGAGAAGGGCAAGGTCTGCCAGAGCCATGTTTGCCATGCTCGGGGCTGACGAAAGTCCCTTCACCTGCCCAGGTCTGATCTAAAGAACTGGTTGTTTTCTTCCAATTTCAGTCACTTGTTTGGGAAATGTAACCTTAAACATCAACTTT
Organism: Mus pahari; assembly: GCF_900095145.1. Lineage (NCBI taxonomy): Eukaryota > Metazoa > Chordata > Mammalia > Rodentia > Muridae > Mus > Mus pahari. Next base: position 30,862,793 of record NC_034596.1, read on the forward strand.
CAGTTCCCCACGACCCTTTGACTTTTGGTTCCTAGGCTCTGGCTTAAGTCTCCAACACTCAATTGAATCTCTCTTGAAACAAAAACAAACAACAAAAAAATAAAAACAAAAAACCAACCAANCAACCAACCAACCAACCAAAACTTACCAATGGTTTAATCACCAAACACAACAGAGTATTTTTTTGTCCTTTTGTTTCCTGGGGATTTTGACAGAGCTGACAGCCATCCTTTTTTTTTTTTTTTTTTTTTTTT
>NC_034596.1:30863082-30867117 GCF_900095145.1 Mus pahari
ATTTATATGTTATTTACAGATTATACTGCAAGCTCTGCACATTGTTTTTTTTTTTTTTTTTTTTTTTGTCTCTGGTGTTTTTGTTTGTTTGTTTGTTTTATGACACTTCTGTGTCTCTTAGTTTCATCTTACTCCCGAGATCTCTACTAGATCCCATTATTTCAGTAGCCTATTTCAGACTCCATTTTCAAACAAGTTAAAGACACGCTCTGTCCCTGAATGTGCAATCACCCTTAGAGATCACCTGCTTCCTTACCTCATTGTCAGACTCTAAAGACACTTTGTGCCTCTCTGTTGCTCACTCGCTGGAAAGGCTTGGGCTCTGTAAGTCTAGCAAAGGAGTTTCTGCAGAGTCACCGGTGACTTTCTGAGCTGCAAATTCCTCAGCCAGTTACCTTTTCACTTCCTTCATGAACCTCCTTTGGTTTTTGTGCTGTCACGGCTTCTTCCTAGCTCTCTTCTTGCTGTGTGGACATACTTTGAGGGGCTTCTGTAGCTCCATGTTAATGAATTAAACACCGATGGCTCCCACTGCTTTGGCAATTTCCCCTCTCACCTGAAGCAATGGTAGATGAAACCCACTATGTTTATCTCCCTTCTCAATTCCCAGAGCATCTTTTCTTACTGGGGCTCCTAGGGACTGACTTGAAAAATGAAATTGTCCCCTTTCTAGGGCAAATATATATCAGCCTCGAAGTCACACCATTTGATATCTTGGGTAGGTGCATGAGGCCTAAGAAGAAACATGTCTGTCTAACTGGAGAGTTGGTTACCATTCCCTAGTTACCATCAAGCTGGTAACTAGGACCTCATTGAACCAGTAACAGGTCAGGATCCTGGGTTCTGTCTTCTGCTCCTCACTCTCCCCTTCCTCCCTTGCTCAGCTAATACTGCTGATTCTATTGTTTAAATATCCAGTAAGAGGAACTTCTCTCCATGTTCTTTATGTCATCAGCTCTCCTTATGTCTCCTTGTCTTCTTCTGCATCTGTTATTTCTGCTCATATGAATTCCTTCCATTTGTCTTCCACACTAGTCAGAAGTATCATTTAGCCATCAGTCTGGCTATATTTATTTCTTGCTTAAAGCCATTTATTTGATGGCTGACTTTTGGGTTTTTGGTTTGGCTTACTTATTGTTTTTAACTCACTGGTTCTATTTAGTGCTGCACATATGCACTGGGGCTTTGGGAACCTACCAATGGGCACATCCCCAAAGGAAAGCGATTGTCCCTTGCCTAGCAACCATCAACTGCCAGTTGTTCATCAGCTACGGGTGGGGCCTCATGAGCCTCTCCACCCTTAATACCAGAATTATTAACTAGCTTGATTTTGTTCAAGTCTGGTACAGGTAACATATTAAAATCCCTGATGGACATTCTGTCAATTTTATTAGTTTATAAACTGGTTTGATATTTTTTTCTTTTTCAAGGTTACAATATAATTACATCTTTTCCCCTCTCCTTTTCTTTCTCTGAACTTCCTATATACTTCCTTGCTCTTTTTCAAACACACACACACACACACACACACACACACACACACACACACGTGATTATTATTCATGCCATGTTTAGGCAGTGATGTTGGTGAGACTTCATGGTTGTAGATTCTGACATTACAGGAAGACACATTCTAGAAGCTTCCTGATCCTCTGGCTCTTACAATGTTTCCTCCCCTTCTTCTGAAGTGTTCCCTGAATCTTAGGTGCAGTAGTATTTTGTAGACGTATCCACTGGGATTGGGCTCTACAACTCTGCATTTTGATTGGTTGTGGTCTTCTGTAATGGTCTCTGTTACAAAGAGAACTTGTCATGATGAGAGGTGAGGACTACATTCCTCTGTGGGTATAAAGAAAAATATTTATAGTATAGTTAGGGATTGTACTGGCTTAGTTAAAAAAAAAAAGCAGTTGTTGTAGATTCTTCACCCTCATCCATGACTTCACTAGCCCTGGGTATTTGACTGGGTTTTCAGTACTGGACATAACTTCCTTTGTGTTGAGGAGGTCTTATGTCTCATTAGAGAGTTGCTAGTTACTGTTAAGCCATGCATGCCACTACAGTACCCTCAGGTTTAGGATGCTAGACTGGTCATCATAGTTAATATGCATTGTAGCAGAGTAGGGCTGTGAGTTGCTCCCCTCCATTGGAGGCTTGTATGGCACCTTCTGGTACCATGAAAGATAGTTCTCAGGGAGGAGGATTTCAAATTAGTGCCAGTTCAGGGGCCGCTGAGCCCTATGTTTGAAGTGTATGGTATCTTCAGCAACAGAGACTTACTTACACCTCTTGGGGGGCAACTGTGGACAAAAGCAATAGTCATAGTGTTCTGAAGGCCTTTTGGACAACCCTGACCCATGAGTTAAATGAGAGCTTCTCATACCTGTTGTTGAGGGTTTTAGCAGATGACCTTTGGCTCCTGGAGAGAGCATTATCATCCCAGATTAAAGATTTTTTCATTTAAATTGTATGTGCTGCTCTTCCAAAGGTCCTGAGTTCAAATCCCAGCAATTACATGAGTGTCTGAAGATGTGTACTTACATATAATAGTAAATAAATACACTTTAAAAAAAGAAGGGGCTGGAGAGATGGCTCAGCGGTTAAGAGCACTGACTGTTCTTCCAAAGGTCCTGAGTTCAAATCCCAGCAACTATCCATAAAGAGATCTGATGGCCTCTTCTGTTATGCCTGAAGACAGCTACTGTATACTTAGATATAATAAATAAATAAATCCTTAAATTGTATGTGCATTTTTATAGATAGGCTTATGTATATTATAGTCTCTCTCTCTCTCTCTCTCTCTCTCTCTCTCTCTCTCTCTCTCTCTCTCTCTCTCCCCCATCTCTCTCCCTTGAAAATAGAATAGCATGATTCCTTATGAATTTTCAGGCACCCTTACTGTTATTTTTACCCTTATCCCTCCTTGTGTATTTATCTATCTTATCAATCACAAATTAGAGCCTCCCCTTCCCAATTTCCTGATCAGATCACTTCTACCCTGCTATACTCCCCATTGATTCCGCACTTCCTACCCCAGCAATGATCCCCTTTCCACTTTCCCAGTTTCTGCAGTTACTCAAGACAGCGTTCCCATATCAGAAGATTTGGAGTAGGAGACTTTGATGAGAGAGAACATACAATGTTTGTCTTCTTTATGGGTCTGGGTTACCTCACTCATTATGTTACAATTTTATACATTTATTGGTCTAGACACTAGAGTAGGAGGTGGGGAACTGATTTCTTGTGAATTAAAAACTTATGTGGCAGTGCCCAAAGCTGATCCCATACCACAGCGCTCCGTAAACATATACCACAGGGAGAGAGCTGGTCTCCCAGGAGTTCTGATACACCTGTGAGCACCGGTAAGACCACCACTTCTGCTCAAATTCCTGGCCTGAGAGGGACCCTCCCAGAGCAATCAGGACACAAGAACCAAGGAACAGCTGGTGACAGGACCCTTTCTATTTGCATCTGCATCCTGGAGCAGAAGCTGTGCCACAGCTCTCCATACCCAAATTCCTCCCAGAGAGAACTGGTCTCCCAGGAGTACTGACACACAGGCTTTCAGGAGGGAAAGGCCACAGTCAGAGACAGCAAGACCAGCTAACACAAGAGATAACCAGATGGTGAGAGGCAAGGGCAAGGACATAAGCAACAGAAACCAAGGCTACTTGGCATCATCAGAACCCAGTTCTCCCACCACAGTGAGCCCTGGATAACCCAACACACCAGAAAAGCAAGATTCTGATGTAAAATCACACCTCATGATGATGATAGAGGACTTAAAGGAGGACATAAGTAAACCCCTAAAGAAATACAGGAGAACACATGTAAACAGGTAGAAGCTCTTAAAAAAGAGACACAAAAATCCCTTTAAAAAATTACAGGAGGCACCGCTGCACTGCCGGGGAAAGAGCGGACTGGTGAGGGGACCCGCAGCAGCTGGACCCGATCGTCCTGCGCCTCTCCTGCCCAGGAGGGGTGTTCGCCTGGCGGCTGTCCGCAGGCTGATCCAGCGCCCAACACCTTGCCTCC
>NC_034596.1:30869954-30874700 GCF_900095145.1 Mus pahari
TGACTCTAACCAAACAAGGAAAGATCTGTATGACAAGAATTTCAAGTCTAGGAAGAAAGAAATCAAAGAAGATCTCAGAAGATGGAAAGATCACCCATGCTTGTGGATTGGCAGGATTACTATAGTAAAATGGACATCTTATCGAAAGCAATCTACAGAGTCAATGCAATCCCCATCAAAATTCCAACTCAATTCTTCATAGAGTTAGAAAGAGCAATTCTCAAATTCATCTGGAATAACAAAAAACCTAGGATAGCGAAAACTATTCTCAACAATAAAAGAACTTCTGGTGGAATCAGCATCCTGAACCTCAAGCTGTACTACAGAGTAAAACTGATAAAATCTGCATGGTCTTGGTACAGTGACAGGCAGGTAGATCAATGGAATAGAATTGAAGACCCAGAAATGAACCCGCATACCTATGGTCATTTGATCTTTGACAAAGGAGCTAAAATCATCCAGTGGAAAAAAGACAGCATTTTCAACAAATGGGGCTGGTCCAACTGGTATTCAACATGCAGAAGAATGCAAATTGATCCATTCTTATCTCCTTGTACAAAGCTCAAGTCCAAGTGGATCAAGGATCTCCACATAAAACCAGATTCACTGAAACTAATAGAAGAGAAAGTGGGGATGAGCCTCGAGCACTGGGCACAGGGGAAATTTTCCTGAATAGAACATCAATAGCTCATGCTCTAAGATCAAGAGTTGAGAAATGGGACCTCATAAAATTGCAAAGTGTCTGTAAGGCAAAGGACACTGTCAATAGGACAAAATGGCAACCATCAGATTGGGAAAAGATCTTCCAATAGAGGGCCAATATCCAAGATATACAAAGAACTCAAGAAGTTAGACTCCAGAGAACCAAATAGCCCTATTAAAAATGGAGTACAGAGCTAAACAAAGAATTCTCAACTGAGGAATACAGAATGGCTGAGAAGTACCTAAAGAAATGTTCAACATTCTTAGTCATCAGGGAAATGCAAATCAAAACAACCTTGAGATTCCACCTCACACCAGTCAGAATGACTATGATCAAAAACTCAAGTGACAGCAGATGCTGGTGAGGATATAGAGAAAGAGGAACACTCCTCCATTGCTAGTGGGATTGCAAGCTGTTACAACCACTCTGGAAATCACTTTGGAGGTTCCTCAGAAAATTGGGCATAGTATTACCTGAGGATCCAGCAATACCACTCCTGGGCATATACCCAGAAGATGCTCCAACATGTAATAAGGACACATGCTCCACTATGTTCATAATAGTCTTATTTATAATAGCTGGAAAGAACCCAGATGTTCCTCAACAGAGGAATGTATAGAGAAAATGTGGTATATTTACACAACAGAATACTACTTAGCTATTAAAAATGATGAATTTACGAAATTCTTAGCCAAATGGATGGATCTGGAGTATATCATCCTGAGTGTTGTAACCCAATCACAAAAGAACACACATGATATGCACTCACTGATAAGTGGATATTAGCCCAGAAGCTCAGAATACACAACATACAATTCACAGACTAAATGAAGCTCAAGAAGAAGGAAGACTAAAGTATGGATACTTCTTAGAAGTGGGAAAAATACCCATAGGATGAGATACAGAGACAAAGTGTGGAGCAGAGGCTGAAGGAAAGACCATCCAGAGACTGCCCCACCTATATGCAGTCACCAAACCCAGACACTATTGTGGATGCCAACAAGAACTTGCTGGCAGGAGACTGATATAGCTGTCTCCTGAGAGGCTCTGCCAGTGCTTGACAAATACAGAGGTGGATGCTCTCAGCCAACCATTGGACTAAGCACAAGGTCCTAGATGGAGGAGCTAGAGAAAATACTGAAGGAGCTGAAGGGGTTTGCAGCCCCAAAGGCAGACCAAAAATATGAACCAAACAGTACCCCAGAGCTCCCAGGGACTAAACCAGCAATCAAAGAGTACACATGGAGGGACCCATGGCTCCAGCTACATATGTAGCAGAGGATGGCCTTATTGGACATCAATGGGAGGAGAGGCCCTTNGTCCTGAGAAGGCTGGATGCCCCAGTGTAGGGGAATGCCAGGACAGGGAAGTGGGATTGGGTGGGTTGGTTGACAGGGGGAATGGAATAGGGGATTTTTGGAGGAGATACCAGGAAAGGGGATAACATTTGAAATGTAAATAAAGAAAATTTATAATAAAAACAATTAATAAAAAAGGAAGAGGAAAATGAAAGTACATGAAACTGACAGCCCATGACGGCACTTAACCTTTCTAAACTGTGAAAGATGCGAAGCAGGACCAAGCACCACACACAGACGAGGTGGCCTCACTCAGCAAAAGGGCTATCCAGGCTCATGCGTCACTTCTAAGCCCTGCTCAAAACCAAAACTGAAGTACAAAATGAGCCCCTAGTAATATAACACTGTGAGTGTTTGTCTAAGGAAAGACAGAGCAGAGCTATTCTCGGTGACCTCAGATGTCATCGGACATGTGCAGTAGAGTGCTGCTTTTAGTTTGAATTTTCTAAAGGCAGAGAAAGGAAGCAATTAAGTTGTGCAGTGCTCGGTTTCTGTCGCATTGCATACAGCTCCACACTCTTAAACCAATACATAAATGACATGGCCAGAATTCCTCTGCCTAGAGGGCTGGTGGTGCCCACAGTGGGATGTACTTGGATCTCCTCACCAGTCAGGGTACAATGAATCCCACATGGATTCGGCAACTGCACATATTTCAGACTTAACTCAGTGGTAGGAATTTATTTAAAGGCAGTTAAGAAAATCTTACAGAAGAACCATGAGGTCTGTTACCTCCTCCCATAATGCTTGATGATAGAGTAGAGACATAAAGTACTGTCCTTCGAGGCTCTCTTAGTTGATCCTGGAATGCACCAGGAAAAGGCAAGACATGCTCTGGCCAGTACACCTGTTCTGTGGAAAGAGAACAAAAAAAAAAGACAAATTGGTAGGAGGCATGTTTCTTAGGTGTCTTATGAAAAAAAAAAATCATTTCCACTCAGCTTCTGGTGTTTTGACCAAGTTATTTATTCTTTTGATTCCAGAAAAGGTCTGACTAGTAAGGTAGTTCAGAAATGGCTGGTCTTTCCACTCTCCCTTTGCACTAACCTTATGTGGCCCTACTGTTGAGAATGAATTTTGATGTCATCTCAGTGTGAGAGCAACAAGGAAAGGATGCTAGGCAAGGACTTCCACTCTCTTACGTGATAGGGAAGTGGCTTCAGACTGACTGTAATAAACTGTCTACCAGACGAATGCCTTAGAAAAAGCCCTGAGCTCTGTTTCCAACCAGCACAACTATTGTGTCTGATTCTTAAATTACACACAGGAAGAAAACAAAATCTGTAACATGTCTGTGGTTTAATGCCAGGAGGATAGGGTGCACAGGAAGGGGAAGGAAGTATTTACTCTTAAGCCATCTTGCTGTTCTATTGTTGAGAATACAATAGAACTTCTATTTTAACTAGATTAACCTAATTCCATATGTGCTAAATAAAGTGCCACATCCTAAATGTGATTCCAAATTAGATTTTTAAAATGCTACCTGCATAAAATAGCATGCAAATATAAGCTTTTACTCCTGCAACCCCACATTTATTGCACAAAATATAAGATTTGATTGTGTGTGTGTGTGTGTGTGTGTGTGTGTGTGTGTGTGTGTGTGTGTGTGTGGTACATGTGTGTTGGGGCACATGGAGGTCAGAAGAGAATGCTCCATCCCCTTAAAGATGGAGTTACAAATAATTGTGAGCCACCCAACATGGTCTCTGGGAATTGAGCTTTGTTCCTCTGAAAGAACAGCAAGTACTCTTAACTGTTAAGACATCTCTTCTGGTCCTTATTATGCAATTTTGAAATTAGACTTGACAGTTCAGTTTTGAAAATCGTGAGATTACATTTAATCCTTTTTTTAAAAAAATCCCCCAAATCATGGCATCTATTAACTGAAGTATCAGTAGAAAAAAAATTGTTTTAGGAGCACATATCCAAGTGACAAAGAACATGGGAGAAAAGCTAATCACAACGCTTTAAAAATGCAAAAGCAAATAGTGAAGATAGAGGAAGACAAGACAAGGTTCATAGTGAGGGATGCTCATGAGCAGGTAAAATTCACCCAGCACCTCTCAAAGGTCTGGACCGTAGATCTAAAACTAGACTGTCCTGCAGATCCAAGTGATGATCCGTTCAGCCTCTGGCTCTGTGCTCATGTGGCTTCCCAGGACGGTGCCTCTTCTAGGAAGCCGGTGGAATCAGAAGAGCTCTGGCCTTAGTGACAGTACACAAGGCTGCAGCAACGCCATCCTGACATCAAGGCAATTCTATGAACCAAATGGGTAGAATCCTTCTCGTCTGTAGCCTGACTTTCTCAACACAGCAGAAAGGAAATGGTGACAGCTATTTAGACTTGCATTAATCGGGGTTCTTTAGAGGAACAGAACTTGCAGAATCAATATACACACATGCATGCATGCATGCATGCATACATACATACACAAAGCACACATGCAAAGGGAATTTATTAGAATGACTCATTGACTGTGGTCCAGCTAGTCTAATAATGGCTGTCTATCAATGGAAGGTTTAAGAATTCAGTAGTTGTTTAGCCCACGAGGCTGGATGTCTTAGCTTAGATTTTCAGTATATGCTGGAATCCTGAAGAAGTAGGCTCTAATGCCAGTGAAAGAATGGACTTGCCAATGAGAGAGAAAGAGAGAGAGAGAGAGAGAGAGAGAGAGAGAGAGAGAG
>NC_034596.1:30875050-30889700 GCF_900095145.1 Mus pahari
ATTGGCTTATTATTATTGGCTTATTATTATTGGCTTATTATTATTGGCTTATTATTATTGGCTTATTATTATTATTATTATTATTATTATTATTATTATTTTGTCTGCCAGGCTTCATCCTCCAGTATGAGCACAAGTAGAGGAAAGTAACCCAGAACATGTGACAGAGAAGGAAAGAACCAAGGGTAATGTGGAGGGTGCACAGCTAGGGCACAAAGTAGGAAAACCCCAGGAAGATAAAGTGTGCATGGAAGCATCGGAGAAACAGCCACAAAGGGAACCAGAAGCCAAGAACTTCGCAGAAGCCTCAGATGACGATGGTAAAGAGAGCTTTCAGAGAAACACCAGAGATAGGGAAAGAGGGCATGAGGAAAATTAGCCAAAGGAAAGGAGTTCCATAAGCAGAGGGAAGCAAAGGAGATGGTAAAAGACAGCAGGAGATTCCTGGAACAGGAATGGCAGGAGGTTGGGCAGCTAGCAGGAGGTACAACCTGCCAAATTCTCATGTTCAGACCTCCGAGAACAAGAACAAATGGAGAAAATGCTAATACTCACAAAAGCTCAGGGCTCAGACCAGCATCAGGTTTCTCAAGAGAGGTAGTAGAAGCTTTAGAAAATATGGGTGTTGGGGGCACTGGAGAGATGGCTAAGCTATTAAGAACACTTGATGCTTTTTCAGGGGACCCTGGTTTGGTCCCTTCTGATCATCCAAGTGTAATGGTTCATAATAGTCTGCAACTCAGCTTCAAGGGATCCTATGACTTCTTCTGGTCTCCTCTACCATCTGCACAGATGTGCTATACACACAGACACACAACAGCTTTAGAATAATACCCTTAGACAACAAGGCCAAAGTGGTTACTAATCCAGAACAGTGTTCCTAGTTAAGCTTTCACTCCATTGTAACTGTCAGATGAGTACAAATGCCCCTTTTCTTGAAACTATGAAAGAGCCACTGAGAGGTCTCATTGTAGGTTCCAATTGTCAAGACTGGTGACCTGAGTTCAATCCTGACACCTACGTGTTAGAATGAGAGGATGTACTCCTAGGAGTTATCCTAGGTCTTCACTTTCAAGACATGGTATACCTCCCCTTAATGAATAAATGTAACTTTAAAAAAGAAAAGCAACACTGGAAGTATTAAGTAAACAAATAAGCCAATAAAGATGATGGCACAGAGGGTTAACAGTCAAAATGGCTATCTTGCTGAAAGCAATCTACAGATTCAATGCACTCCCCATCAAAATTCCAACTCAATTCTTCATAGAGTTAGAAAGAGCAATTTGCAAATTCACCTGGAATAACAAAAAANCCTAGGATAGCAAAAACTATTCTCAAAAATAAAAGAACCTCTGGGGGAATCACCATGCCTGACCTCAAGCTGTACTACAGAGCAATTGTGATAAAAACTGCATGGTACTGGTACAGCCACAGACAGATAGATCAGTGGAATAGAATTGAAGACCCAGAAATGAATCCACACACCTATGGTCACTTGATTTTTGACAAGGGAGCTAAAACCATCCAGTGGAAAGAAGACAGCATCTTCAACAAATGGTGCTGGCTCAACTGGTTAGCATGTAGAAGAAAGTGAATTGATCCATTCTTATCTCTTTGTACAAAGCTCAAGTCTAAGTGGATCAAGGAGCTCCACATAAAACCAGAGACTCTGAAACTTATAGAAAGTGGGGAAAAGCCTTGAAGATATGGGCAAGGGAAAATTTTCTGAACAGAACAGCAATGGCTTTTGCTGTAAGATTGAGAATCGATGATTGGGACCTCATAAAATTGTAAAGCTTCTGTAAGGCAAAAGACACTGTCAATAGGACAAAGAGGCCACCAACAGATTGGGAAAGTATCTTTACCAATCCTAAATCAGATAGGGGACTAATATCCAATATATATAAAGAACTCAAGAAGATGGACTCCAGAAAACCAAATAACTCTATTAAAAAATGGGGTACAGAGCTAAACAAAGAATTCTCAACTGAGGAATACCAAATGGCTGAGAAGCACCTGAAAAAATGTTCAACATCCTTTAATCATCAGGGAAGTTCAAATCAAAACAACACTGAAATTCGACCTCACACCAGTCAGAATGACTATGATCAAAAACTCAGGTGACAGCAGATGCTGGCGAGGTTGTGGAGAAAGAGGAACACTCCTCCGTTGTTGTTGGGATTGCAAGCTGGTACAACCACTCTGGAAATCAGTCTGGTGGTTCCTCAGAAAACTTGACATAGTACTACTGGAAGATTCAGCAATACCTCTCCTGGGCTTATACCCAGAAGATGCTTCAACTTGTAATAAGGATACATGCTCCTCTATGTTCATAGCAGCCTTATTTATAATAGCCAGAAGCTGGAAAGAACCCAGATGTCCCTCAACAGAGGAATGGATACAGAAAATGTGTTACATTTACACAATGGAGTACTACTCAGCTATTAAAAACAGTGAATTTATGAAATTCTTAGGCAAATGGATGGATCTGGAGGATATCATCCTGTGTGAGGTAACCCAATCACAGAAGAACACACATGATATGCACTCACTGATAAGTGGATATTAGCCCAGAAACCTAGAATATCCAAGATACAACTTACAAAACACATGAAACTCAAGAAGAAGGAAGACCAAAATGTGGATACTTCGTTCCTTCTTAGAATGGGGAACAAAATACCCATGGAAGGAGTTACAGAGAAAAAGTTTGGAGGTGAGACAGTAGAAAGGACCATACAGAGACTGTCCCACCTGGGAATCATCCCCTATATGACCACCAAACCCAGAAAATATTGCATATGCCAGCAAGATTTTGCTGACAGGACCCTGATATACCTCTCTCTTATGAGGCTATGCCAGTGCCTGGCAAATACAGAATTGGATGCTCTAGTCGTCTATTGGATGGAACACAGGTTCCCTAAAGAAGGAGCTAGAGAAAGTAACCGAGGAGATAAAGGGGTTGGCGACCCTATAGGAGGATCAACAATATGAACTAATCAGCACCCCACAGAACTGTGTGTCTAGTTGCATATGTAGCAGAGGATGGCCTAGTCGGCCATCAATGGGAGGAGAGGCTCTTGGTCTTGAGAAGATCATATGCCCTAATACAGAGGAATGCCAGGGCTAGGAAGCAGAAGTGGGTGGGTTGGGAAGCAGGGTGGGAGGAGGGTATAGGCAACTTTGGGGATAACATTTGAAATGTAAATGAAGAAAATATCTAATAAAAAAGTTGATGGCACAGGATCCAGCAAAGAGAGTGATGGAAGCTATTCCCAGGCTGGGGTACAGGGACAACCCAGGATGACAGCAGAGAACAGATTTGCTTGAGAGGTTTATGTCAAGGCCAACCAGGAAATCCTTAATAAATAATGAAACTGACATTTCATTGTTGGTTTTGAAGAAATAATATTGTTTGAAATTATGTGTATGAGTAAGACATGTGTAAATACTGCTCAAGTAAGAAGGTACTAAATAACCCCATGGACAACAAAAACGAAGCAAACAAACAAATTCAACCCCACTGCTCTATCGGCTCATCTGGAAACAACAGTCATAAAGTTGTTTACTAGTAGCAAGTAATAATAATAATAATTAAATATATTACATATTATATATGCTATATATTAGTGGAATTAGATTCTGGACTAGTGAATGTGTGGATGCACAGAGAGCTACATTCTTTTTATTGTTGTTAGAAAAATCAATAGACAACCATTTAGAGATATGGTAGTAACCACCACCAGAATAATATTTATAAAACAGAAAACTACTCTCTTTCATCTCACATATAAATCCTTACCACTTTCCATATGGAGTAGATATTTGAATGGGAAATCAGGTAATTGTTGAAATTTTGGTTTTTTTTGAAACTAGTTAGTTCAGTTATGGGGATTCTAAAGTTATTATAGCAAGTGTTCAGATTCTAGTTGGAAGATGTCCCCAAAAGTTAGGTAAGTCAACATTCAACAGTTGTCCTTAGAGCTATAAGAGATATGAGGGGAACTGACAAGATACAAAAACGCACAGCTTCTGGGGCAGGAGTTTCTGCAGGAACCAGTGTTACAGTGGAGAAAGAGAATTATAGCTAGAGTTGCTTGAGGCTCAATGTGTGCATCCTCGGGAGCTAAAACCTCCAGCCATCATGGCCACCAAGCTCCAGGCCTTCTACCAGTTTCTCAACAATGACTGTTAGGAAAACCCCTCTTCTCCCCACAGGGGATGGATCAGGGGCAGATAAGAAGAAAAAAAGAAGGTTTTGCAATGTTCCAGAATGTCTCTTTCAGGAGAAACTACCCTGCTGTGGGGAGGTGTTACTAAAACCTAACAGGAACACACTTGAAGCTAGCTTTAAACATACTGCACCACTTCAGAGTGAAAAGAACTGAGAAATGCTTGTGAAGCCTGTAGTCTGGAGGCCCGTGTATACCAAAGGTCTGAGACCATGAATCAGAGGACTGACTGTGAAGCACTTCCTCCTCTGACCCAACTAACTTTCATTTCTAGTGCTTATCTGAAGAAGCTCCATCTACCTTGTATGCCATGTATGCCATCAAAAAAATTTGTAGGGCACCAAAAGTTGGGATGAGGGGATTAGACTCAAGAGAGAAGGTGTAAGACCCAGACACAGTATGCTATTGAAATTATGATTCAAGGGATTCAAAACAATTATGATTAAAATACTAAGGACCCTAGTGCTGAAAAGTTCATTTGAGAAACTTTACTTTTTTTATTAGATATTTTCTTCATTTACATTTCAAATGCTATACTGGAAGTCCCCTATACCCTCCCCCTGCCCAAGAAACTTTATTTAAGAGAATTAATAGCATGCAAGATCACATGGGCAGTGTAAGCAGAGGGGGATTCTAAGATCCAGGAAATGTTTCTAGAGATCAGAAGCCTTGGGTAGACAGGAAGGAGACCCTTGATGGATGTATTGTTAGACTGGATGCGCCTGAGGTGAGAACCTTGAATTTGGTGATGAGTCAGTCCAAATCTGCAAAGCTGAAAACAGAGGACATATTCAAGACCAGTGAGATAGTTAATGCCGGCCACCAGATCACAGCTCCAGGAGACTCGGAGAACAGCAAGCAGGACAAAGGCTAGACATGTAGAACCCAGGCATGTCATGTTAGGCAACAGGAAATCCAAGAAAATGTTTTTTTTTTAATAAAAGCCCAAGATATGTGTGTGTGTGTGTGTGTGTGTGTGTGTGTGTATGTGTGTGTGTGTGTACCCCATCTATGCAGAAACAGAGATGAAACTGCCTTCAGACATCCAGAAACCATGATAGTAATAAAAAGATCAGAGTAATATGAGTTTTGAAGACCCCCTCCCTCCAACAAAACCTCTACCAATCTAAAAGATTGTATTTTTTGAAATTATGAGATTAAAATTATGAAATTAAGAAATGAAGGGCTTATCAGACAAACAAAATCCAGGGGAACTGTTGTTAGCACACCTGGCTGGCAAGAAATATTGAACAAAGCTTTTTTTAAGAAAGGAAGAACAGGGAGAATGAGTGGGTGAAGGAAAATCCAATCTTTTCTTACTCTTAAAGACTGAGCAGATAATTTGAAGCAATAGTAACAAGGCATTGTATATGTGAGTATGCACGTATGCATAGCTTTGCTTATGGATAAGTGATACGATTGCTAGTGACGGTGTAAAGGACAGATGAATCAGGATGGTCTTGTCACTGCAGGTTCTAGTCCTGCATCTGAAATTGCACTTGTTACGTTGTTATTTGAAAGTAGACTGGGATCAGTTGTAAGTGTATGTTGCGTATTCTCTAGAAACTACGACAGTGGATGAAGAAGGTATCCCATTTCAACGCAAGTCAGAAAGCATGAGAAAAGATATCAGAGAGGCTTCGTGGAATGACAAAGGGGTCAGTTGTTAAGAAGACAAGAGGACCCTCCGTATTTGCCCAACGGCAGAGAACTGACGTGTGACATGAAGGTGGCAAAGAGAAAGAGACCAATTCTCTGTCGTGCTGTGTTAGAGGTGCAAAGATCACTATCCTTTACAGCAAAGATGAGCATCTGCAGCAAGAAGGAAACCAGGAAGGATATAGCTGAACTAATCAACAGCAGCATCAATTATCTGATCGTGATGGGCATTGATAGACCGCATTATCCAACAGCAGGCCCATGATGTCATGGGACATCATGACAGAGTACATTATGCTATGTAAGTCACAAATCAAGAGGTCACACCACAATGGATTGGAATTAGAAATCAACAGTAGAAAGATAGCTGAAATTTCCCTGTTACTTGAAAATTAAACAACACACTCCTAAAGATATTTTGAGAGAAATTTATAGCACTGAGTGCACATATTAGAACATGAGATCTAGACTCAGTCATCTCAGCTTCTCACATAGGAAACCTGAAAAAAGAGGAAAATTAATCCAAAGCAAGCAAAAGGAAAAGATAATAAAATTAGAGCAGCAGTCAGTGAGGTTGAAAACAGAGAGCAAAAGGCTCCCAAGTGGCTTTTGTTTTTAACTTTTAACAAACCCAAAGAAAAGGAAACATGAATAACTAATATAAAAAAATGAAAGTGGTCTTTATTGCAGATCCTGTGGTCACTAGGCTTGTGAAAGGTACAAATACTGGAACTAATCTATGCCTTTAACCTTGATAATCTAGATGAACTGTGCCAATTCCTTGAAATTATATACCCAAATTCTCACAAGTGACTAAATAATCTGGATAAGCTTATATTTATTAAAGAAATTAAATTAATAGAAACAAACTCTGTAAGACAAACAGTACCTGACCCAGGTAGATTTACTGGTAATTTTACTAAACTTCTTAGGGTTTTATTGCTGTGGAGAGACACCATGACCAAGGCAACTCTTATAAAAGAAAACATTTAATTGGGGCTGGCTTATAGTATCAGAGGTTCCGACCATTATCATCATGGCAGAAAGCATGGCAGACTGCAGATCCACATGTTGCTGGAGGAGTTCTACATCCTGATCTGAAGGCAGCCAGGAGACTGATTACATACTTGGCAGAGCCTTAAGCCTGCCCCTTCAGTGATGTATTTCCTCCAACAAGGCCACACCTCCTCCAACAAGACCACACCTTCTAATAGTGCCTCTCCCTGTGGGCCAAGCATTCAAACACATGAGTCTATGGAGATCAAACCTATTGAAACCACCACAACATTTAAGGAAGAAATTATACCAATTATATACAAGAATATAAAAGCAGGAGTTCTTTCTAACTCATTCTAATAGGCTGATATTACCCTATTTCCAAAATAAGGCAAGCATATTACAGGACAAGGAAACTACAGAATAATATATTTCATAAATACAGTGAATCAAATCCAATAGTTCATAAGGTGAGTTCTTTAGAATGACTCAATAAGTTTTATTTCAGATACTCTTGGCTGGTTCAACATTTGAAAATCAATATAACTTTCAAACCAGTAAGCTAAAGAGAAAAAAAATCACACGATAATATCAATAGATGTTTTCAAAAAGGTATTTGACAGGCTCCAGTATTCTCGTGTGACGTGGAAGCTTCAGTCAGTGAGGAGTTGGAACTTCCTTGGCTTGACAGCAAATGTCTATTAAGTGATCCAAGCATGGGTCTGAATGTCGATGCTCCCAAATGCTGAAAAATCCCAAAAGATCAACATTTCTAAAGTTGAAAATCCCAACAGAAGAAAATCCTAAAAATAACAGTCCTTAAAGAATAAAATCACACATGTTGCATATTCTGAAAACTGCAAGGGGTGGGGATTGTGGGCAACATAAGAGCTATAGAAGGCTGAGCCGGAGGGTAAGAGGAGACGCATGGGGGGAAGAGACGCATGGGGGTGATGTGGCCTGCAGCAGAGTCACTCTGTCCAGCACTATTTCAGCCCGTTCGCACACAACACTGTGCTTGCATTCAGAACAGCACCATTCTGTAGATAATAAAAGGAATTCTGCAAATGCGGTGACCTCCAACCCAAAGCCCCTTGCTGGGGCACTTCTTCCAGGATTGCAAAACACATTCAATGGTGACCTACTAACAGCCAGAGGTTCCTTGAATCTACCATCTAACATGTGGGAACCAGCATCGGTTTCACTTTGACTAAGGGACAGCAGTTTCGAAAGTGTCCCTGCTGCAATCAAACAGTGTCATGTCTATTGGCTCTTAGCATGTTATGTTCTGATAACTGAAGAGAATGTAACATCTTGTAAATGCTTACTTGATAGCTTTTGCTCTGCAGAAAAGAAGGACTTTCAACAGTCTCCATAGAACAATGGAGATTTGGAATTAGGTACAAGATGGCTTCTAAGAGCAAACCAAAGCAGAGGAAATCTTCACCCTCTTGCCCCCACTCTTTCTGGCAAATTTCACAGAAAATTAGGATGCGAGGATTGATCCTTAGGAAGCATAGCGATGAAATCTTCAGCAAATTTGCCATCATTCTGCATGAGAATTTCTTCAGTTGATCCCAGAAGGCTTGTGCTGAGCCAGAAGCATTTTAGAAAACTGGGTGCCACGTAGAAAATCAGTGTAAATGTATTCCTGGAGCAGAGCCATTCCCCTAAAAGAAAACCAGAGACAAACAACAAAGCCCCAAATGCCATCGCTCACTGTGGTATCAGACTTGAAATTATAATGACCAGGAAAACTGGCCAGCTCTGATGACTAACTACTGCCTCGAGCTTAAATATACCTGTTCATACCCTTTTCTATGTCAAATCTTCTTTTTAGATTCAAAAATTCCTTAATTTTAAAAGGTTGTCTTTAACATTTAATTAAAAAGAATGAATTGCTATGCTGTGAATTTCACATTCACATCATTTCCAGTACTGCAGGTTGGACATAAACTGGGGCGACTTAGAGGGTTCTAATTTGTCGTACATGTTTTTGAAAGTTTCACTGCACAATAGAACATTACCACAACACTGACCATAAGCTCTGTGATGATGATGATGGTGGTGGTGGTGGTGGTGGTGGTGGTGATGATGTACCTCCCATAAACAAATACACACTTTTTTTAAAAATTATTTTTAAGTGTCTACTTTGAGGAAAAAATGCTGTGGGATCTTGGCTCCTTAGATAGTGGTCAACTGATGACTCATTCCAACTGCTGTCACCAAAGACTTTGGTTCTCCATTATCTCTGATGACATCAGTCATGAATTTAAATGTGCTCAATTGCCAACCAAAACGAAACATGGCTACGTTTGACCTATTTAGAAATGGTATTGATCTGCTCCTAACCATTATCCTAACATGAGTATCATTACTTGTATGCTTATGATTACAAAAACATATCTATTCTACAGTATAAAGTATCCTAGTAGGTGTTTCATCACATTGCATACACTTCTCAAATTATCCCTTAAAAAGTAAATAGATTATTTTAATAGAATTTTAATTTTTGGTCAGGAATATAGCTCAGTGGTTATCTAGAATGAGTGAGGTCCTAGGTTTGATCCTTTGTCTCTCTCTCTCTCTCTCTCTCTCTCTCTCTCTCTCTCTCTCTCTCACACACACACACACACACACACACAGTTCCAAACTTTTATTATCAAGATTTTGATATTTAAGGATTTTAGATCTTAGGGATTTTGTCTTTCAAGATTGCAGCATTCAGAACTATAGAATTACTTAGGTTTAACACTTCCACCAAATCCTGTAGTTAATGCCATAATGAATGGTGAGAAACTCAGGAAAATTTTCCTACTAAGATTAGGAAGAAGAGGTATTTTCTTACACTGTTGGTTGCCTTTCAACATTGTTTCAGAAACACTAGGTGATACAATAAGAAGTAAAAATGTACAAATGGAAAAGAAAAGTAGGTGTTTTGTTCATAAATGGCATGTATAGCTATGTAGCAAATAGTTTTTTCTGGAATTAATATGAAATTATGGTGGCATTGTAGACTGTAGTGTTAACCTCCAAAGCCAAACTGCTTTATTGTGTAGTAAGAGTCAATAGGTGGGATTTAAAATTAAAAAAATATATTACCACTTATATTAACAGACCCACAATGAAATACTTTGCTAGAAATATTCTAATGGAATATGCACTGGTGGGTACGGGGGAAATTACAGTACTCTGATGAAGGGACAAAGAATTAATTACGTCAGGAGACATTCCATGTTCATAGATGCAAATCTTAAACACTGCATTGGTGTTAGTGCTTTCCAATGGGGCTCAGATCCAAAAAGTCCAGTCAAGTTTTTCTCTGGACATTGGCAAACTGATTCTAAAGCTTATGGAAAGAGGCAGGGAATCAATCGTTTTCTTGAAGAAAGAGCAAGAGTTGTTTGGAGGACTGGTGATATTTGATGTCAGTACCATCAGCTGTACTACTCAAAGGAATGCAGTGATGTTGGAAGCTGCTGGAAACCTTGAGAGCCTCCTGGGTTCACAAGGTCACTGGTCGTCCTCCCTGCCAAAGGAATTCATGCTTCTCTCAGTGAAGCAGCTTGTGCTTTATGGGACACTAGGTTTGACTCTCCTTTTCTGTTGTCCTTTTGAGACAGGCTCTCTCGAGATAGCCCTGGCTGTCCTGGAAGTCACTACGTAGACTAGACTGGCCTCGAACTCCCAGAGCTCCTCCTGCCTCTGCCTTCCAGAGTGCGTGGATTAAAGGTGTGTGCTACAAGGACCAGCAAGTTTGGCTTTCCTGGTTCACTTTCTCTTCCTCTCACCACAAGACCTCTCTCTTCCGCACCCACCATTTGCTGTTGGAGAATGTGATGCCATCTCTGTTGGAGTGTGGTCACAAGGATGACACGTGATGACTAATGCTTGGGGGACCTGTGAGAGAGGCTCCAGGAGAACAGGCAGTGGGTCTTTTACTATAGGTGCATTCTGTTCACTGGATTGTTCTTGGGTGTGATTTCATGCCTCTTATGATGAACATTTATATTCAATTTATTAGATGTTTATTCTTGTTGGATGTCAGATCATAACCATAAAACTCAATTTGGTCAGTGTGCCCTGAATCTGCATATGGCCTCTGCCTTGCTTTCATGCTTTTCCAGGTATAATGTTTAGTATTTGTCAGGCAATTACATTTTAATTGTTCTGTTCTGAGAAAGTTCTGGAAAAGGCTGCTCTGTTAATATTTAGTATGTGCTTACTGGAATTTATCTACATTTTTTTTTCTGATCATGTTTTTCTGAATTCAAACAACCTTCCTTGGGCCATTGCTTTCTTTATTACATTCATGTATAAAAATACACTGAAACTGAAGTAAGGTTGCTAACAGCCTTAGACTGTAGTTGGCCGAATTCTCTCAGGCCCTCAGATCCCAGGTCCTGTAGACAAGATCTGTACAGGCTAGCTGAAAAGTCAACACATCTCCTACAGCATAAGGCCTTCCTTGAATGTGGTTGCCCAGCATAGCCTACAGAACCACAACAAAACAAACTTTCCTTACTGAAGTACCCAGTCTCAGGTTCTTTGTTATATAACAACAAAAAATGGATTAAGATAAAAAGCAAATGGATAGGTGGAATAAATTTTGGCAATGTACTATTATTCAGAACCACAAATAATATAGCTATTAAGCTATGAAAAGATATCTAAGAATCACAAATGCACAGCCCAAAATAGAAGAAGCCAATCCAGAATGAATATATATGTGATGATCCAAAGTATACAACATTATAGAAATGACAAAGCTATGGAGACTAGAGAGAGATCAAGAAAAGGAGTGGGTTGAAAGGCAGACACAGAAGGTTGTTAGGGCAACGACATCACTGAATGATGTTATAATAGTGGCTCTATGTCACATGCCTTTTCTAAGAACATACAATGTATACTACTGAAAGAGCTCTGATGCACGTTTTGGATTTAGGGTAGTGATGAAATATCACTGTCTCAAAGGTGCTGCTCTGAGGCCAGATGTTGAACTGGGGTTTTTTTTTGGGGGGGGGCTGTGCAGTGCATGTGTGCATGCAGTTAATATTCAGGACAACCCCCCGACTTGCCTCTCCATGTTGTGAACCTAAAACCCATGATTATTCAAGCAATAGTCTGTTAAAACATGAGATCATATGTAACCTAATATTCATGCAGAATTCGGAAACTCAGAAAACTATCGCATCTCATTGAAAAAATGTGAGTTCATTCATTCTCTTGTAGATACTACTCAAATGTAATATTCATAAGACCATTGGACAACATGCATAGTCTCCTGTTCTCTATCTTTTCCTTTTACCACATCTCACCGTCGACAGTCATAATATACATAAGATAACCTTAGGCTTGCTTACTAATATGCTCTTTTGAAAACCTAAATATTCTTTCCCTTTCATCATTTTAAGAAAACATATGGGTTGTGACTTACTAATTGAACTGATATTTGAAAGATACCATTGTGGTCTAAATAGTTGATGTTATAGACATCAGGCAAACTTCCTGACTCCCACTTAGAACTGATGTTGAGATAGCTGTGCTAATAGAGATGTAAAGGGGGTACAGTCAAGTGTGTCCATTTCACACTGGACCATGCAACCTCCTTCAAGACATCTTGGATCAACACTAGAAGCTAAATATATCTCAGTGAACTAAATAGCTATTTTGGTCCGGCTGTGAGAAAAACATTTGCACCAATACACAACTCTCTCTCTCTCTCTCTCTCTCTCTCTCTCTCTCTCTCTCTCTCTCTCTCTCTCCTAAATAAACACTTAATAATTTGACTCCTTTTTTTTTTTCTTGAGAGATCACAGTAAGCACATCAAAGTCATGTGCCTTCTAGCTGTTAAGTAGGGCTGAGTGGTCTGCACATACATTTCCATTTGAGTAGGCAGAATTTGCTCTATTGCTTGCTGAACTGTTTAGCATTCACAGAGGGGCTAAGGCTCTGCCATCAGTGTCATTCTTTTTCAGGATCTCCAAACAACACTGCTTACTGGAGTATATTCTTTTTCATTCACAGAAGCAGTGTCTGGCACAGCAGCCATGCAGAACTTCTTGTTTAAGTACACCCAGGGGACACACACTTCAGACATCTTAATGGACCAGATCTTCAGAAAAGAATGAAACACATTTAGAAACAAGAAAACATGGAAGAGTTTGGTTTAATGAAGCTACTCTATTTTCTTTAATCTTTTTAATTCCTACACTGCAGATATAACACCGGTTAAACTTCCAACACTATAAATATTAGACATTATCTCTGATGGGAAGATGGCACAGTTGTAAAACCAGAGGAGACTCATTAAAAGCTTATCTGACACAGGCCATACCTAAGACAAAAATCTTAGCTGATGTTTTTGGTTTGTTTGTTTTCTTTCACATGCACTTGCTGTGACATGCCCAGAAGGTCAGGACAACCTCAGAACCACTCCTTGCCTTCCACCTTGTTTGAGATCACGATCTCTTTTGTTGTTGATCCCAGTGTATACCAGGCTAGCTAGCCAAGGAGAGGATAGGGTTCTTCTGTTTCTGCTTCCCACTGTAGTAGCACTGGGAATTCAGACCTGTGCTACCACATCTGGCTTTCACTTAGGTTCTGCAGATTCAAATGCGGATCCTCGAGCTTACAGGGCAAACACTTTTTATCTATTGAACCATCTTCCCTCTCCCCCAAGCTGGTGTTTGGTTTTGGTTTTGGTTGGAAGAGGGAACTGAACTAACTGATCAAAGCCCTTGATGTTTTGCTTGTTTGTGTTGTTCTTAAACCGGGAAGATATTTATAGACATGGATTCTAAATTTGTCACCCACCTTAGTAGCTTTGTGCTTTTTAATTTTCTCTTTATAACTTTAGGAGTTGTGCCTTCAAATCATGCATAAAAGGGAGGAAACATTCTTATGATGGGAACAGTTTAAATCTCCTCATGAGAAACCTTATACAACTCTAAATCCCCATCATACATGTCACAAAATGGCTGCTCAAGAGGAAAAATGTACAGGAGACTGTCCTAGTTTTGTTTCCAATTGTTGTGACAAAATACTTTGGCAAGAGCAACTTGGGCAGGGTTGGGGGTGTAGGGTTTAATTTAGCTCACCCAGCTTGCAGTATATTGCTTCAGGGAAGTCAAAGCAGCAGGAAGAAGCTAGAAGAGGCTAACCACAGTTGAGAGAATGAGCGTTAGCTTGCTCACTAATTCTCAGTTCACTGTCCCATCTCTAAGGCCGTTCAGGACACAAACTCAGGGGATGGTACCACTCACAGTGAGCAGGTCTTCTCATTGAAAGGAGAGTTAGAAGGTCACAGGACAACGGGAAAGTGAAAGCAGGTCCCTGAAATGGCAGCTTCTTGTTCCCAGAAAACAATTCAAAGAGAAACTGCAAGAAGGCACCAGAGTTGGGGTGCATCTAAACACGGCCAAAAAAGGAAACGGGAGGACGCAGGGAACCCCCCTGAAATATGCAGCCCAGTGATCTGCTTAGGGGATATCCAGTCTTAGGTTTCTCCCATCCCATCTGGAAGGGATAGAGTGATTTTACCCTTCTCAGCAATGTGTCATTCAATTCTTTGTCTGTGCCAGGGAACAAACTTGGCAACCTGCTAGAAGGGCAGCACCCAGTCCCATTTCTTTTTTTTTTTAATTAGATATTTTCTTTATTTACATTTCAAATGCTATCCTGAAAGTTCCCTATACCCTCCCCCCGCCCCTGCTCCCCTACCCCCCACTCCCACTTCTTGGCCCTGGCATTCCCCTGTGCTGGG
>NC_034596.1:30890249-30892323 GCF_900095145.1 Mus pahari
CACATTTTCTGTATCCATTCCTCTATTGAGGGACATCTGGGCTCTTTCCAGCTTCTGGCTATTATAAATAAGGCTGCTATGAACATAGTGGAGTATTTCTAATGAAGGAGCATTAGAGGAATATAGGCAGACAAGTGGATGGAATGTGGGGTCCCTGAGATGGCAGCTTCTTATTCCCAGAAGAAACATGAGAAAACTTCAAGAAGGCATGGAGATGGGGTAGAGGTGGGGCATGGGGTGGGGATGTGTGGTGGTGGTGGGGTGAAGTAGGGTTGGTGTAAGGTGGGCAAGGGGTATTTTTCCAAAGGGGACTGACAGGGTAAGGAGTAGGTCCTAGAGGCCCCATAAAATACCCAAGCCGGCTTCTGTTTAGCAGACTTTCAGCCTTAAACCCCTTGCATCCCTAAAGATAAGTCACTCCTTTCTCCATGCTCAAGCTTCTGTCTTTCCCTATGATGCAATTCTTTGTTCGTGCCACGGAATGGCAACTGCCTAGAAAGCCACCTGCACCCTATTACAAACAAACAATCCCTCACACACATACCTAAAGGCTTCAACCTATCCAGAAAATTCCCCACCGAGACTCCCTTTTCAGATGATTTTACATTATCTCAAGTCAGCCCTTAAAATCAGCCATCACTGGGACATTTAAATCCAATAGGCAAGAACTCTATCTTCTGCCTGTTTTATCCAGAAAACTGAGATACAACAAGAGGAAATTACCCAAAGCACTTGTAGAGGCCTGCAATGTGGCTGAGGAGTCCCCAGTGGGTTGCTACCATTGAATGCTGCACAATTTAGTCTCTGAATTGTGAGGAATCACAATTCAGTCCCTGAATAATAATTCAGTTCCTGGTGAAACTTTATTCCATGTGTTGTCTGGAGGCCAGTTTCACCAGAATCCCTTTAGGTTTTTGTCCACACCCGAGGTAACTTGCTCCACCCAAGTAGGATCAAATTAGGAAGTATGATACAGAAATGTACGTTTAATGGGTTCCCCAAAGTGTTTCTGATGAACTTTGGAAAAATCACTGCTTCAATAATGAGTGTGTACACCTGGGAGTTAGGTAGGCATTTCAGAGAGAGAGAAGGAGGTTGTCTTAGAGTTTTCTAATGCAGTGGTTCTCAACCTTCCTTATGTTGACCCTTTAACACAGTTCCTCATACTGTGGTGACCCCAAACCATAAAATTATTTTCATTGTTATGTTATAACTGAAAATTTACTGATATGAATCATAATGTAAATATTTGATATGCAGATGGTCTTAGGCAACCCCTGTGAAATATTATATATATTATTTAATACCATATATATGTATATGTATATACATATATATGGTATTAAAAGGGGATTTATTAGAGTGGCTTATAGGCTGTAGTCTGGGTAATTCAACATGGCTATCTCCTGATAGAAAGACAAAGAATGCAGTAGTTGTTCATCCACAAGATTGGATATCTTAGTAGTCCTAATGTGGTCCTGGCATCTCCAGGGGAATTCTTAGGTCTTTAGTCTACATTCTGAAGAATTAAGTTCTAATACCAGAGAAGGAATGCCTCAGCAATGAAATACATGAACCTGTCAATGAGAGTGAGAGTAGGCAAGCAAAAAGCCAAAGCTTCCCTTTTTCTATTTTTTTTTTTTCACCTGAGCTGCCACCAGAAAGTGTGGCCCAGATTTCAGGTAGGTCTGCCCACTTATAGATCCATCAATCTGCAATCAAAAGATACAGTCAAGAACACTTCACCGATGCACCCAGTTGCTTGAGTTTTAGTTGATTTTAGATAAAGTTAAGTTGGTAACAAAGATTAGCCATCACAAGTCCACCCTCTTGTTAACTTAAAACACAGTCATATCTTCTTATATCATGCTTAATTTCCAAATGAAAACAATAACTAGTTCATAAATCTACCTAACTTGATATAACTATCCCACATAAATCATAAATTCATTATATATTTTAGAATAGGTACAGTGTCCCTTGAGGAATTAAGTCTTTTAGTGTCTTACAATGTAAATATGATAACACATATTATCTCAGTTTATATTACCTGATAGAGAAAAGGAAACACACA